>NC_060272.1:38526141-38642754 GCF_021613505.1 Equus quagga | reverse complement strand
TATAAAAGTATACACTGCTCAGATGTTTTAGAGTAATCTAAATCGAGAAGCAATTTTACTTCTCAGTCACTTGGATTATTATAAAACAACTTGCATAATTAAACAAATTATTTAGAAAATAATCTTAACAGTTGAGATAAGAGTAATAAAGAAAACAATGTAGAATATAATTAATAGAGGAGAATTACTTAATATATTGGTTAAAATGTTTCAAATGAGAAATATTAAGTTACTATCGATAAAAGGCTATAAAACAAGATCACATAAATTATATGAAGCACTGCTGTTTTGTAAAAAAAAAGAGCATTTGATTTGTTTAATATATTTTTGAGTCGTTTGAGTCCCTCTACCTTCTTAAACAAATATACATAATTATTTAACTAATTTGTAAGTTATATAAAGTAAATTTAGTTACAATGTCAAATTAAGAATATCTCTTACAATAGAATTTTTATCTAAATGTTATTTAGATGACAGCTCAAGATAATTTGCATATTTGCCACAGATATTACAACATTGAATGTCCCAATAATAATGACTATTTATTAATTGCTCTCTTGCCAATGACAACACAATTTCATAGAAATATTTGAAAAATAAGTGTAAATAGTATATTATTAGAATTGTTGCCATAGTTAGCTGGCAGATTGAACTCTACAAGGCCTAGATACTTTATTCAATGTTAAATGTTCCTTCCCATGCATTTCAAGTGTATTGGTTCAAATTCAATGCCCATATTTTAATATTGCTACAATGGTAAAAATATAGCCTTATTTTTCTGGAATCCTTTTAATAGTTCACAACTGGATGCATATATATATATATTATCTAGATAAAATAATTTGAATTTAAAAATATAGGGAAGAAGGGTACATAAAAAACAACTTTTATATGTGGATAATCTACCCTTTTACTTCATGAAATGACATACAGCAAGGTAGTCTAAGGGTATTTGCACATATTCAATTATTTAAAATAATCAGCATCAAAATTAAATTAAAATTCTTTTCTCACTTAAAATTTCCAAAAAAAATTGAAAAACTGTGTAAGAATCTAACATCAAATTTAACAAATTTTCGTAAGTAAACTGATAGCAAATCAATATGGCACAAAATAATCAGATACCTAGTTCATGTAACTTGGAATTATCAGTCAGAAATATATAAAGGATGTTCAAAAGTATATTAGCTTTCAGATATATTGGACCTTAAGAATAATATCTCTGTGTCATAAATTAAAGAAGTTTTAACAAGTGCAAAATAAAGATGTCAAGATAAAATACTTTGAATTTCCTAGTTGAAACAAGTAATATATATCTGACTTCTTTTCAATTTTCTTGGAAAGTATATCTCATTTCGGATCTTAGGTACATCTTCCTAACTTAAAATTTATTTCCACTTAGTATGATTGTGTCACATAAAATGCAGTATTTATCAAGCTTAAATAGAGAAAGTTTTATTTTTGAACTAGTTTTACTTGCTTTATTTCATTAAAAGAAGATAACTTAAAATGACATTATAACTCACCCCTAAAAGGAAAGAAACAAGAGTAAAAGAAAAATACCCAAGCTTTCTTTGAAATATGGATTCTTAATTCTCTAATCATAGAATATTTTGCAAGTTACACGCTAGGCTATCACTTTTAAAAATATGAATGCGTATTTTCAATAAAGACAGATTACCATACCTATGTGCAGGTATCTTTCGGTTCCCAACAATCAGGATAACATCACAGAGTTGCTGCTGTTTCAGGTAACTTTCCATTTTTCTGAAGGTTTGCTCTGCATGGTGAACAGCCTGATAGAATTCTTCAGAGCTGCTAGAGTCCATATCACTTTGAGGTGTCAGCGAATGGCTAGCTGCTGACAGCCTGCAAATCACACACAAAAAAGATGTGTTTATAAAGTGCCACCAATTGTCCAGAACTACACACAGAGCTTCGGAGTTTTATAGGGAAAATCAATGCATCTCTCCATATGTTCATCATTATTAATATACGTCAGAAAAAAAATCTGTTTTGAGTTAAATGATTAGCTGTAGGAAGCAATAAATGGATTGTAAATCATCTGTTTTTTCTCATCCTAAAAGATTTAAAAGTTGGTTATCTGCATTTATTAGGACATTAAGTTAGTAAACCCTAAAATGTCACAGAAATAGTAAATTATAAACATGCTCATTCTAAAATCAATTACTAATGAAATGTTAGTTTGATGCATTTGCTATTGAGTAGATCATCTAATTATATTGCTCAAAATTATGATTCTTATTGAATGCTGCTTTACAGAAGTAGGTGATTTTATTATGAAAAATCATGAAACATGGATGCAAAAAAGATTGACAATAAATTTGAAAGTTGTTGACAGTTTCATAATGTGTACCCAAATGATTAAACAAAAATATACAGAATGTATAAGCTCAGGACTTAAAAATATTTTAATCAAATATTTAATTTACATATAGAAATATATATATATATAAATGTAATAAGCTTTATGATTTTGAAGTCTATAATACCTAAGTTTGGCTACTGTATCTAAGATCGTAGAATTAACAGATGAATTAACAACGAAGCTTTTAAAATACCATAATCCATATCGAGAAGATTCTCTATATACGTAAATGCATGATAGGCCCAGCAGACCCAATTAAGTGTTCTGATGATAAACCCTTAAAACGATTTAAAAATGCAAATGATTTAGATACGCAACAAAAATATGAACTAGCTTATTTCAAGATAGAAAGTAACATGGAGAATTCTGCTTCCAATTACAATGGAATAACTTGTAGCAGACTAAACCCCTCACCAAGAACATGAGACAAAAAGTTACACATGATATCAAAATAACCATTTGAATTTAATAATAGTTAATAAGGCAGTCAGGACTTGAAGGACCAAGATCCAAGAATAAAGCTAAACTCATAGATGGCAGCTCAAAATTCTACGCTGCTTTTTCGTTTCCTCTCAAGGTTTTTACTCATTATAAAGCAGCACAGGGTGAGAGTCTGAGAAGCTCAGTATTAGGTAGCACTAAGCAGAACTTCTGGCAGCATCATGGGGCTTGGGGAAAGAATGAATATTGAAATTAGGGGTTCCTAAGGCAGCCGGAATTTGAGGGGTAAATGAAGAGCCATAAAGGAAAAAAGTTCAGATAAGTCGGTCTTTCTGTACCTCTTTCTCCCTAGAGGTATTTGCTGATTCCTAAGCTAGACAAAGCAGAACATGACTTACAGAAAGTTGAAAAGTTAAACAGAGCTTGAAAGATGAAAATTTGAATTTAAGGACCAGCAAGGACCAGGGACTGTAGTAAATACCCAGGTTCTAAACTGGACACCGAGAAGGGCTGTATTCCAGGAGTCAAGGGAACTGGAAATAGACAAGATAACACAAAGACTGAAACCTCAATTTGAATCACTGAAATCTCTGATTGCATCGAGGTGAGCTTCTAATCTAAATGTCATCAGACAGTCAAAATAAACTCTCTTTAGAAAAAGAACCTCTTCCAGACTCTACAATTTCTTGTATATGTATATGTAATGCTTGACATTCATAAAAACAAACAGCAAGTTTACAAAGGAACAAGACCCAGGGAGAAAAACAGACAATGGAAACAGATTCTCAGGTGCTAGAGGTATCTCTGAGGAGGTGGATAACAATTAATTATTTAGTAGATATGAAAATAACTGTCATTAATCCATTTTAATATAGATGACAAGCTGAAGACTTTCACAGAACATTAGGCTGTATGAAAAAATCAAATGAAAATAAAGAAATATAATTTAGCATAAGATTTTAGTAGATAAACTGAACTTGAAGATTAGATGCAGGTGAAGAAAGCATAGTGATCTTAAAAAGCAATAGAAAATATTTAAATTAAAATACTGAGATAAAAGATAAAAAAATAGTTTCAGAAACAAATAAAACATGGTAAGAAATTATAATATTCATGTAATTGTCATCTTAAAAGTAGGAGAGAGAAGTGGAGGGGCAAAAGCCATCTGAAGAAATAATGGACAAGAGTTTTCAAAAATGTGTTAAAGACATCAAGATACAGATTCAAGATTCACTATACTTCTCAGGATAAAACAAAGAAAACTACACATCATAATAAAAGCAGTGCAAACATAAATAAATAAATAAATAAATACTTAGAAGTTGCCAGAGGACAGAAAAAGAGAACATGTCCCCCTACTCATTTAATGAGGCAAATATGACATTGGTACAAAACCTGACAAGGATTTTACAAGGAAGGAAAATTAATACCCGCTCTCTCTTCTATACATATTTGCAAAAATCCTGAGCAAAATATTAGCAACCAATACAGAAATGTATCTTAAAAAAAAGAAATTTATGTAAACAAATGTATAGAATATGTAGTTGATAGTGCATCAAGACTAAACCGGACCTAATTAAGGAACACATTTTAATCCTATAAAGTCACCTAATTCATTCATATAACAAACGTCATGTTTAACTGAAACCTTTCCTCCTTGAGATTGAAAACGAAATCTATTAGCACTACTTTTATTCAACGTTTTTCTGGAAGGCCTTGCCAGTGTAATGTAAGCAAGGAAAAAATAAATAAAGCCCGTTAGTTAGATAAGAAAAAATGTAGCAGATATTATTTCCAGAAGATGTGTTTGTGGACAAAGAAAATCCAAAAAAATCTACAGAGAAGTTTATAAATCTAAATCCATTAAAATTGTGTGTGTTCTCTATCTACACTATTTGTCTACACAGCATGGTTATTTTCATCAGACTTTACAAGTGGTCCTTTAAATATTGAGACTAATACAATTTTGTTATGCCATATGTTTGTCTTTTACAAGTTTACAAATTACAAACCCAGAATATGGTCGTTTTCCAGCACATGTTTTAGGAATTCAGGCTCAGGCATATATGGCAATAACAGCAGAATTTGTCCACACATTTACACACTGAACAGAAAAGTCACAAAATACTCTGCAGGATGCATTTTTAAATCTAGAATGAACATATTATCATTGGCTCTCAGGAACTAAGGGGAATTGGGTCAGGACTATAGGCAAAATAGATCAAAACTGCCCCACTGAGATCCTGATGTTTCTGGTCTGGTACATAGGCCACGTAAATAGGGTCTAAAAGTCAAGATATTGGAGACAGTCTGCAGAATGGCTCCAGATTGGTTTAAAGGGGGTTTAGGATAAAGTCTCCTTTCAGAGCCTTATGTTAATTACCTACAAGTTAAACAAAATACTTAAGGCAAAAAGTTTACACCTCACTCAAAATTTCATAACCTGGGAAATGTTATCAAGGAAAGAATTTAATATACTTTATCTTAAAGTCACCCAAGTAGTGATAGATGTATTGTTAGAGCAACTAGTGAAAGAAATAGAATAATACAGTTTTAGAATTTGGTGAGATCATAGCAATAAAATGAAATAGAGCATAGACTTTGATAGGATTTATTCAAAGTCTGAAAGCTAATTACTGTGAAGATAATAACTTCCGTTATGTAATCTAGGTACACCAACAAATCTGGATTATAATGTAGACTTGGGCATTTTCTGAAGAATTTGAAATAAGTCTTACAAGAGCAGAGGGCTAGAAACTTAGGCTCCAAAATTATCTTTTTCAGGGTTCAAGTTCACTCCTAGATTTTTTCCTAAAAATTCTCATGCTTTGAGTTTCTCCATGTTATATCTGAGAACAAGTCACTTTTCCTGAAGGTTGGTTGATCTGTCAGAGAAATGGTTATGGTGATTTGACTTGATTTTCTCTCTATTAGGTCACTGTCACAGTGCTTGCACATTTTCTCTTAAATCATTTCCTGATCTCAGGCTTGGGTAGGACTTGCGGTCCTTGACTTTTGACTCAGGATTTAAAAAGGAGTTTCCACATCAGAATACTTATGATTTTAAGCTGAGTTTCATTATTTAATCTTCTTCCCATCACATATCCAGTCTTATTAGGTTAATGAACAAGGCTTTAAAATTTTAGGAAATAGAGATTATGTCTTTACATTGTTTCTCATAAATATTTACTAAAATCTGATATTGGATTATTTCTCTTATTGTGTAATTTCTCTATCTTCAGCCTAAATAAGCTTTACAGTCTTTTTCCCATCTGAGAGTTTCTCAGATGTTATGATCTGGCACTGTAATTTTTATCATTTTGTGGCCCAACAACATAAAGCTTTAAGTTACAATAAATACAATTTAAAAAGTCCAAGATAATGTCTTCCCATTAGAATTTAAGCATACTTAAGACTTCTCCAACCTAACATATATAAAACAATAAAATGAATGAATATTTTTCTTGACCTCTTGACTGAAGTCATGACTCGTGACTGAAGCATGGCTTTTCCTTTCTATTTCCTTTCACAATCCTATGTCTTGAAAGGGTTGTCTGCACTCATTGTCTTAATTCCTGACCCTCCAAACACTCCCCAATCTATTGCAATCTTACTTCCCCAACCATCCATCTAATAAAATTGCTTTTGCCAAGGACACTAGTATCTTTTCTTGTGCCTTTATTTAGTTTCATTTTCATTCCTAACCTAATTGCTGAGAACTACCAAAATACATTCCTGTTCCTGTGCTAAACAATTCATGGCTAAATATTGTCTACTTTCCCTGTACCAAACAACTATGAGAGGAAGCATATTTTCCTATTTTTGTGCTGAGCAATATTGGGATTGGGCAGAAGTAATTTAGGGCTTGCAATCAGGAAATAGTTACTTCTAGAAGAATAGAATGTGAATTAACTACAAGAAAAAGCTCTGAAAACCAATTACTCATCTGTTTTCACTTTAAGACCCTTACCTACATGCTGATCTAAAGCTATTACATCATAAATTCTGCCCATTGCCAACCAGGCTCCAGCCATCAATGCCTCCCTGGTTCAAATTACATATCATGTGTTACGAGTTCCTATATGATCTGATACTTTAATATCCTTCAGCTCAAGCTCTAATGCTAGCCATCCTAAGTAATTCCAGTCTCTGTGATATGTCACACCTCTTTCTTCTATACTTTTCACACACCTATTTTTCTTTACCTGAAACTTTCAAAGCACATTGGCATTCTCATTGATAGCGTTACTCCTTCAGAGGTCAGTTTAAATACCACTTCTTTCAGAAAGACTTTTAATCCTCATGGCTTGGGGGGTTGTGGTTTACTCTCACATGCTAATTACCTAGTATGGTTTAAATACATTCCTGGCCTGTAGAATGTTTTAGGGGATCAATAACTGTTGAATAAATTAGTGAAGAATATTTAATGAGAAGATGGCCTTGGCCAAATATCAGTATTAATTTGGTATTTTTTTTGTTTCATAGAACACAAAAATGTGTTTTGGTAAAGGAATTTATATCCCAAAACCCAACAGAGTGCCTGACAAACAGAGTAGTTAGTAAATGCTTGTGTAAATTGCTATTATTGAATTTTGAATAGCTTCTGATGTGGGCTTGGCGAGCCGAGGAGTTGAAAGAAAGATTTCTTGGACTCTCAAGATCTGGTAGTTGTGCCCT
The DNA here is from genome assembly GCF_021613505.1 of Equus quagga. Lineage (NCBI taxonomy): Eukaryota > Metazoa > Chordata > Mammalia > Perissodactyla > Equidae > Equus > Equus quagga. The sequence goes on along the minus strand of NC_060272.1, from coordinate 38,635,247 downwards.
TTTATTCAGAGAATAGCATGGGGACAGGACCGATGGGCAGTGAAGGGCTGCAACATGGAGGCAGGACCCATGGGCAGTAAAGAGCTGCAATGGTTGAGGGTTAGGGCTAAACTTATAAGGCATAGGTATGTGAGTTACTTCTTAACAAGACAAAGGAAAGATCATGTTAAAAAGTCATTATAATGGTATCAATGCAGGTGGAGTCTGGTTGTTGAGTGGTCCTATAACTTTGGATAGGAATCAGGTCGAATCAGGTCAAGGACATCCTATACACCCCAGAGGATGATAGAGATCGGTTTGTAGGCCAGGACGCCTTAGGCTTCTCTCCCAGGGGCAGACTTGATCTTCATCAGCTTCCAGAGCTCAGGAGGAAAAAAGCATCTATACTGCTATAACTGAGACAGGAACCAACCTAAGGAGACAGGATCATCTCAAAGCCCCGGGCCTAACAAGATAGGGTCCTAACAAGTTTGACCCTAACCAATGGGTAAGCTAGGAGAATCAGATAGAGGCCACCAAGATCCACATTCCATAGCCTCTGGACTTTTCTGGGCTTAAGCATGAGCTCTAGTACCCAGGAGTCCACTGAAGGTGACCCTAGGCCTATTAACATAGTAAAAATCATACCCAGGGCTGGAAACTAGCATACTAATGACACGTGTCGCATGAGGTGGCATGCTGAATAGCCCAGGCACAAGCACAACCCTGCCTCTACATGCCACGACAAGGCACTCTTCCTCAGCCTTTGCCTAATCAAAGCCCCACAATCTCGCTCCCTTATGAGCCAGTCACTTGCCCTCTTTCTTTCTGCACTGCCTCCCTTTGCCTCTCCTGTGCACAAGCTAATAAACTTAACTTTTCTACTCCCATTTGCTGTCTCTCTTGATTTCTATCCTGGGGGACAATAAGAACCCAATGTGCTGGTAACATAACCAGAATATATGCTGTCTTGCATTCTCTGGTAGTGCACTTATGTACATTGTAAAATACTAAAGAATACACAAAATATACTGTAGAAAATATTTTTAAAAATCCTTTAAACAGATATGATGCATTTATTTTAAACAAAGGTCTCTAAGACTAGATCCCAGCATTATTATTCTTTCTTTAATGTCAGGGAGTAAGAGTGGAACTAAAAGGGCAAAATAAATTTGCAAGCAGTTTTCTGTTTCTCTTGAGTGATGAATTAGTTTTTGTTTTGAGAGAATAATTTTAAAAGCATATCTATAATATAAAATAAAAGAGCTACCCATAGTAGTTCTTAGGTAAGACCTGAATTTAGTGAAAGATGCTTTTATTTAAGTGAAAAAATAACTACTTATTTAGTTCAGATTTAGTGTACATTTCAGGCAATGTATATCTCTTTATATTGTTTCAATTAGAAAAATATTTATTTTAATTTTTAAATTGTTTCTTAGTGAGAAATTAAAAGTTTGCTATTTTCTTCCTTTTTCACACTGCTTAAATAATTTATACGAAGCACACGTTATTCAGTTTTAAAACTGTAGTCATTATTACAAGTCATTATTATAAACAATATCAAAGATCAAAAATTGATCATAAATTCTCAGACAATAAAATACGTTATTACACATCTATTTAACCTTGAAAGTCCTTCACCCAGAGTTAATGTTTTGTTACTTAAAAGAAGAAGAAAAGAAAAAGGGAAAAGATTTTAATAGCTAAATTTTAAAAATCAACTTTGCATTATTATTATATTAAAGAATGAAACATCATGATCATATATTGGCACAGGAGAGTAAACTAGTGTTCAAAATAAATGTCAGCTTATGTTAAACACATTAATTTTCAAATCTTTTAATAACCCCCAAGAGAGAGGTTTGGATCCAGGAAATATTATAATGGATAAAGTTCAAGCACAAGGTGCTACTACTTAAAAACAAGAAAAATGAATATAGTCATTAATGTTGCTTCTGGGTACAATTTTCTTTTATAAGATAATTGGAATTTTAAGTAAGGCTTTTTATCAGAAGTATTGAAACACACACACACACACACATACATACACATACACATTGGTAAAAGAGAACAATAAAAAAAGAGGACTAACTTATGAGCCAAAATGTATGTATTCTAGGCTCCATTGATTGCTGCGTTCTGAATCTCAATTAGTTTACGTGTAAAACAGAATATCATTAATAAGCGTCCTCATAGAAAGCTTGTAGAAATAAAATAGGTATTTGAAGCTGCCGTGTAACTTAAGCTAAGTGTATTTCCAAAGAAATGCCAGATGTGAAAATAGTTTTTGTGAGATAAAAGGAGTACTTTTATAAATTAGGCACACGTCAGTACAGTGCAACATGTTGCTTGAAAAATTATGTCTACCTTTAACAATAAACAGTCATATAAAACATAAATAATACATTCATTGTTTTCTTCTTTTAAATATTAAAATGCATAATCCACAGATACACCTATTTTGAAGTATTTTTAAATGTTAGAAATTACAAAATTGAAATCTTTTCAAGAACATTAAACTCAAAGAAAATTGTGGTTGAAGGCATGATGAGAATGGTTGACAAATAAACCACATTTACATGTTGAAAATTCTAACAAAAAATGTGAAATCTGGGAAGAAAAACAACTTCTCAGAGGGAGATTCTGGCAATGTAGGAAAAGATTCAGAATTAAGGTTGACCTCGGTCAAATGAATTGATGTGGTTCTACTCACCCAGTGTTCAAAGAAGTGGCTTTAACATCTATCGCAGGCTAAAAGAAGCCTGAATTAACAGGGATCCTAGAATCAGTAATGCCAACATTTCCCGGTCATTCTGTAGAAGAAGAACTAAAAATGCTTAAGGATATGGAAATGATACAGCAAATCTATCATGGCCAACCTGTTTAACCATAACTTCTGGATGGAGTTTAAACAGGAAACAGTTATTTTCTGTTTAACCGTAACTTCTGGGCCTAGTGAACGTTCTTCTCACCATTAAGAAATTCATTGGCAAGCAGACAAATAGCATACTTTTAAAGCTCTCTGGTCAGTAAACTTTAGGTTCTGAGGACACAATTAAATTGAGCTTTTTGATGTCAATGGCAATATTGTGCTAGATGATGATGCTTAAGAATTAGAGACAATGTGGGCTCTATTGTCACTATAGACTACTGCCAGTTGTCCAATCAAGCCTGCCACCTGTTCTGGTAAATGTTTGTTGGAACACAGCCACACCTATTTGATTATGTATTGTCTATGGCTGCTTTCTTGCCACAACAGCAAAGTCGAGTAGTTGTGACCGAAACTATATGACCCCCAGAGGCAAAAATATTTACTATCTGGCCCTTTGTACAAACAGTTTGCAGTTTGCTAGTCCCTATTATGACTGATTATAGGAATGTAGTAGTGATAAGTGTATTTTAGTTACCTGTAAACAGCTCTGTAAGTAACAAGTTTATCATGAGTTGCCTGCATTACATGGACAGTCTGCTAAGTTGTTACTTGGTCTATTTAATCAGAAAGAGTATAGATCTTTCATGTAGGAATCTGAGTTGAGTCAACATGGTGGAACTTTATGTTCTTTCTCTAAGTTACTGTATCTAAATTAATTCAGAGATTCAAAGCTTCTTCACTGATCATAAGACCAGGTTGCTTTAAGAAAGATTGCTGAAAAATTGCTACAAATCTGTAATGGAAATATTTATCCATGTTTTCCCCAGACATTAGTCTCTAGGCACTAGAAAATAAAAAATACCAAAGTATTCCAGCAAGTTATTAAATATTATCTCTGAATTGAAGCAGGTACCTCACAACTCTACAGTGTTACCATATCTGCCAGACAGAGAGGAAGTCGATGAAAGCCAAGCAATAAACTGTATATTTGTCCAAGTCCATATCCTGGTGTGTTCACTGGGCCCACAGATTCAACCTGCAGTCATTTCCTTAGTCCCAGAATGCATAGTTGGGAAAGATGTATTCAGAGACTGCCGCAATTCTCATATTGGTTTCTTGACCCACAAGGTCAGGTCTATTAAGGAAGAATGTGTCAACTGAACTACCAACACACACTGACCATCGTAGTAAATCCAAAGCTATACTGTATTTGTAAGGAATTTGCAGGTGTTACTGCCACATTGAAAACTTAAAATATATGAAAGGGTAGAGATTCTATTATATCCTAAATTAGTTCATTCATTTGGTAGCTACCAATTCCAGATGGATTTTGAATAATAACTAGCTTATCACAAACATAATCAAGTAGTGATGATAATTGTAGCTGACATTCCAGATGTGATATTTTTAGAGAGAAAAATCAACACAGCCCTGGCACTTAGTATGCAGCTATCAACTGAGCGTAACACTTTTTTTTCTCAATCAACTAATGCTAAGGAAATCAGAACTTTTTACTTTCTCCTAACAGGAACATCAGCAGCACTTCAACGTCATACCACAGGGAAATGACAACTCTCCTTCTCCCTATGGTTTGCAAGAACTTTGATCACCTGACATCGCAAAAAACATCACAAATTTCCATGACACCTATGAAATTATGATCATTGGATCTGGTGGGGTGGAAATAACAAGTATGCTAGATGTCTTGCCTGCTGGAGGGTGGGAGAAAAATCCTGTAAAATTTAAAGGGCCAACCACATCAGCGAAAATTCTAGGGGTAGTCCAATTAGAGCATATTAAGAAATCACCTTTAAAGCAAAAGTCCTTAAGTAATGCATCTTGTACTACTTGTTTCTAATACAAAGGCCCAAAGTTTGATTAGACTGTTTGTTGGTGACATAATATGCAAAATTTAGGTAATCTATACCCACCAATTTTCCAAGAAACTCACGAATCTATCAGCTTTGACTGAGGCCCAGAGCTAGAGAGGGCTCTGCTGCAGGGTTGAGCTGTTGAACAAGCTATTCTGCTCCTTGGGCCTTATGACTCAGAAGATCCAATAACAGTAAGTGTCTGTACCAGATAGAGATGCACTAGGGAGCCTGTGGCCAGTCCAATCAGAGAATTATAACCTAGAATGACTTTGGGAGCAAAATCATAGGTCTTGTAACAAAAATTCTCTATTTAAGAATCACCTCTTGGTTTATTACTGGGTCATAAAAGAGATTGAATGCTGACAAGGAGGCAACTGTGAACTGACCAGATTATTATGATTTACAAAATCATAAAGAAGAATATGTGCATAAGCATTCTGTCATTATATGGAAATGGTATATATGAGAATGGGCCTGAGCAGGTCCAGAAGTAAATCGCACGAACACAGGGCTCAGATTCCCTGGTACCTGTTTCTGCCGCTTTATCACGTCTACCTCAACCAGTACCTAGGCTCTTATATTAGTTTTCCACTGATACTAACAAAGAGGAATAGCTCATATTGATAAAACAGTCTGTCAGGAAGAAATCATAAGTATGAAAACAGCTAAAATAATTTTGAATGTATAACCCCCAAATTGCTAGAAGTTTAAAAACTTTAAGACAAGTCCACAAAGTGGGATATTTGGAAATATTTCTCCCCAAAATGGATAAAACAAGAAGAAAAAAATATAGAGACCAGTTGCATCACATCATCGGCGAGATTGATTTAACAAATACATAGAGAACTGTGTTTCCAGCAAAGTTACATCTTCTCACGCACATTTGGAATTTTAATAAAAACTGCTTTGTGTTACACAAAATTAAATGACACTAGACACATTCTTTGATCATGGTGCAAAATCACTGGAAATTAAGATGAAAATATAGCTAAAATGTTCATCCACTAAGAAATTCAAAAGATATTGTTTAAATAATTATTGAAGTAAGAACAAATCACGGATGACAAGTTTATTTAGAAATGAATAAAAATAACAGCGTTGCATTTAGAATGACTGCATAGTGAAGTTTAAATGTTACACCGAGAACAATTTACGGCCTTATGTAGATTTATTCAGAAAAGTAATAATAATAAAGAGTGAATATTAATAAATTCTAAGTCTGATAGCAAATAATTGGTAAAAGAATGAGAAAATAAAATGAGAGAAAAAAGGAATAAATATTAGATGATGGCCAGTGGTAAGAGGTATATCTAATTATTTATTGTTTAGTCATTTATTTTAGAGAAGGTTCTTAGGAAATGATTCAGATATATTTTAAAATTTGATAAGTGGCTAATTTTCTAATGAAATGCTAAACAGAAAGTATTACTTAAAAGAAAACCTGATTAATCAAGAATAATTGAATAAAAAAAATTTAGTCAAATAATTACCTTATGTGAACATACTAACTCTAAATAATTTGACATGAATTTACAAACATTTAAGGACCAAAGAAGTTAAATGTTCTACAATTATTCTCATTTAGGAAAAACAAATATGGAAAACATTGTAAGTCTAGTATGACTGGATTCTAACAACAAAAGAGCAGAATAAGAGAAGGAAAGTATAAGCAAAATCTCACTTATACAACTATGCATTTGAAAAAGAATCTATCATGCCAAGTACGTTTTATCCCAGAAGTACAAGAATGTTTAACCATTGGGAAATCCATATACGTAACAGGTCACATTAGTAGAGTTTGAAACACATATCGCAAAATGATCTCAGTAGGTCCTGAAAAAAATTATTTTATGAAATGCACTGCTCATTAAACTTACTTAATTAACACTTACCAGAAAACTAGAGAAGACATTGTGCTTAAGTTTTAAACATCCAAAATTATAGCTAAAGTAAGCAACAAGGGAAAGATGTGTGTTGAGAGTAATAACAAGGCAGAAATAACAGAAAATCAGAACACTCATAAATGAATATTTTAACCAACTCTATGTAATATATCTGATAACTTGGATGAAAAGAACAATTTTCAAGGATAACGTAATTCAATAACACTAACCGTAGAAAACCAATTTACATTGTAGATATAGAGACATTTTCCAAAAAACTATTGCCCACAAATGTTTCTGGTCTAGATAATGTTATGGAGAATTCAACACATTGAAAAATTAAACAAAATCTAGAAATGAAATAAAATATAATTAAAATTATCTTACTCAAAATACTAACAAATACATGAAATAACCAGGAATAAACCTCCCAAGAACTATAAAAAATTTATATATTTAAATACACACACACAGAGACAAACTAAATACAGAAAGAGCTACTCCATGTTCCTGAATGAAAAGTGTAATATTATAGTGATGTCAATTCTAAAATTCCAACCTACTATATTATAGAGTTAAGATGATTTTCAAGTATGTCTGAAAAAAGCCAACGCAATTTTGAAAAAGAAGAATAAAGGATATACACACAAATATATAAAGAATGTTATGATAATAAAATAATTAAAGTAGCCTCAGGCATAGACAGAAGGATTAGGAGATAGAATAATTGGATAATGTTCACAGGGGAATCTAAGCATAATAAGTTGGCTCTTCACATCAGTAACAGGCTCCAACCATGGAAAAGGAGATGGTACCAGACTTGCCCTCCCTCCATAAACAAATCTAAGACTGGACCAAATCCTCAAGGTAACTGTTTTCAGATGTTGGACAATAGGAAATGCAGAACTGCAATGTCTTTTAGAAGGGAAACATACAAGATGAGCTGCGCTCTTGTTCTCTGCCTAGGGGCAATTTTTTAACTATGGGACAGAGAGGCGGAGCTTAAGCTGAGCACTTTGATCCTATTAAGCTGATGGGCATAAATTGGAGTTTGCGCTGGTAAAGCGGTAAAATTTACAGAATGGTGGACTGGAAAGGACAGTTCTTTCTGGGTAGAAAGACTGATGTCTAGAAGTATGTGGGATAATTTCCTGCAGGTTCTTGGCCAAGGGTTGGGTTGCACAAGTGCATGGTGAGGCTTCACAAGGCCAGCAGAGAGCGGCTGCTACCAGGCTGAGACAAGAGCAGAGCTGCTTGAGGTCACACAGTACTGGGGCATTGGAGATTTGGTTCAATCAGAGTGGGAAATGTTATAACCCTGGTGTTCTACTGAGGTACCAGAAAGATCATATCCTGTGAGTAAGAACCACACAATAGAGTAAGAGCTACCTTATGCCCACCCTAACAAAGCGTAAGGTCAACCCTCAATGATATCAAACAGGCTACCAGGAAAATAACCACTTGACAGAACAAAATTCAACACTTCTTAGAAGACAACATAATTCTCACCCCTTATTACATAATTAAAATGTCCATCAGGCAATTAAAAATTACTAAACATGCAGAGTCGGCCCGGTGGTGTGGTGGTTAAGTTCACATGCTTTGCTTGAGTAGCCTGGTGTTCTCTGGTTCGGATCCTGGGCATGGACCTAGCATTGCTTATCAGGCCATACTGTGGCAGGCGTCCCACATATAAAATAGAGGGAGATGGGCACAGATGTTAGCTCAAGGCCAATCCTCCAAAAAAGAAAAAAAATTACTAAACATGCAGAGAAGAATAAAAATAGACCAAATCATGAAAAAAAGCAGTTGATAGTAAAAGGCTGTAAAGCAACCCAGATGTTTGGATAGTAGAGACCCTAAATAAGTTATTGCAAATGTGTTCAAGGAATTAAAGGAAATTATGGTTTTAATGCAGGAAATTAGGGAAATGGAATCTAACAACAATGAAAAAGCAAATTCTAAAATTGAAAAGCACAAGATCTAAAACAAGAAATTTACTGATGAGGATAATAGCAGATTGGAGTTGTCAGAAGAAAGGGTCAGTGAAAAATAAGAAAAAAAATTTGAAAAAATAAACAAATCCCCAGTGGGATGTGGGAAAAATGTCAAATGGTCTTACTGGCCTGTAATTGGAATCTCAGAAGGCAAAGTGAGAGAGAATGGAACAGAGAAAGTATTTAAAGAAACAATGGCTTAAAATGTTCCCAAATTGATGAATAGTTTAGCTTACAGATCCAAAAAATCCCAGTGAACTCTAAGCAGGATAAATACTAAGTGAACCCCAACCAGGCACATCAAATCAATGACAAAAAGATAGATTGTTCAACAAATGATCTTGGGACAACTTGCCCTACATTAAAAATAATTTATGTCACTACCGGATATCATAAACCTCAGATATGTTAAAATGACAAGTATATGAAAGGAAAAACTATTAACAGTTAGAAGAAAATTAGTAGGGGGCATACTTTTATAATATTTGAGTGGGATACATTCTTAAGCACACCATAAATTCAAGATTTCTTAAAGGAAAAAGAACAACAGAAATACTTAACTATCTTTGCAAGGTAAAGTACCATAAACACATTTAAGTACTAGTCACACACTCAGAGAAATTTATGTAACTAGTAAAACATACAAAGGCTTAATACATAGATTTTTCAAAGCATTTTTTAAAAAGTATAAAAAAGACAAATAGAACAATAGATGAAAGACATTTTCATTAGATTCAAAAGCGAGCAAACCACAAATGGAAAATGAATATATGAAAATAAGCTCAAACTGAAATAGCAATTAGGATCATACAAGTTACAGATAAACATTTTTGTCCATAATACTGGAAAGATTTTAAAGTATTGACAATGAAGTAATATGCAAACTTTGCTTTAAAGCATGGTAAGAACATTTCTTGATGAATAAAGGAATTAACAAAATTTTAAGGGAAAAAATAAGTCAGAGAGAAGTGGATGCTATGTTCAGATACAAGGAAGCAATCAAATGCATTAAGATGCCCATAGAGGTATGTTGAGAGTAGAGGCTGAAAATATTTTGAATGACATATTAAAGAGATTAGAATTTATCTTTTAAGCTGCATCTAATGAGCTGTGTTTCATGGAATACTTTTATCATGAGATCAAAATAGAGAGATGATCAATTTGAAAATTGCTATATTCGCTGCCTCCCTTTAGAGATTCTTGTTGTACTTGGAAATGACAAAGGATATGAAAAGAAATTAAATGAGCTTAATTTTGTTTAGCTCTGTTATCCTAAATACATTTATCTCTGAGACAATATTTAATTTTTATTATATTTGTTTATTTCTCAAGAAGGAGAGTGGCACAGAGGATAACCTCTATTAATATTTCATGAAACTCGTGCACCGCAGAACACTTTGGAAGGAGCTGTTTTAAGCATTTAACCGTTTAAAAGCAGGGGAGTGAGATAATTGGATATATGGATTAGAAGGAGGCCAGAGATTGCAGACAGGGAGATACATTGGGAGACCATTGTACCCATCAAGGGAGAAGATAACACAGGCCTGGACCAGATCAGATTTAATACAGGGGGTGTTATGAGAATGGGCATGGTTTCAGGAGAAATGCTGGAGGTAAAAATCTACAAAACCTGAAGGTCAATAAATCTTTGCATGTTAAATCACATACAATAGTTCTTATACACGGTTACTAGTTTATTCATACTAGTTATAACTTTTACCTGGGACATAGTTTTAAGGCCAATGAATAGCCAATAAGTGGTGTATGTGAGAGTGTTAAGCTGTTGTTCTAAATAGTAATTTACTAGCCAATGGAAATGGGATACCAGCTGTGAGAGGTTATAAATAGAGCCAAAGTTGGGGAATGCACAAACTATCAACTACTGTGTAGAGCTGACAGGTAGGAAAATGTAGCATCAGGAAATAAATACTCACATGACAGATGACAACAAAAATTAACAACATAAAAACACTTGACTAACAATCCAGGATCTAATATGCAATGTTAGGCATCCAGAATTATGTTCCTTTTGATCTTGTCCTGGCCTTTTTCTGGTCAGAGAAAAGCTCTTAGAGAGCTAATCTTGGCTATATAGTAATTCTGCCCTCATTTGAAGAAATTACAATTATTATCTTTTTATACTGCCATCCTCCTTTACTAGTTCACTTTTTGCTCTCTATTATTCTCTTTGCTGGTGATTTAATGCAATTAATAACTTTAATATTATCAACCTATTCCTGCATCACATTTCTATGTGCACCAAAACCTTACCTGATGTATTCAAAAGTTAACTCATGATTCTTAAAAATAAAATATCTTAGCGTAAAATATGCTTTTGTTAAAACGTTATAATCGTTTTTCCACTTTTTATTATTCTTAAATAATTTGTAGATTAAATAAAATGTTAAGGTAGGGGGGCTGGCCCCGTGGCCGAGTGGTTAAGTTCGCGCACTCCGCTGCAGGCGGCCCAGTGTTTCGTCAGTTCGAATCCTGGGCGCGGACATGGCACTGCTCATCAAACCACGCTGAGGCAGCGTCCCACATGCCACAACTAGAAGGACCCACAGCTAAGAATATGCAACTATGTACCTGGGGGCTTTGGGGAGAAAAAGGAAAAAAAATAAAATCTTTGAAAAAAAAATGTTAAGCTAGGATAAACAAAATCAAAGCTATTGTACTATCTAAAACAGCTACTAGCTAAAAAACACTAAATTGGAATAATTACTTTGATAATTACCTTTATAATAAAAACTGCTACAGAGCTACAGATACATTTTGTTTTATTACTTTTGTAGAGAGATATATACATACATATATATATATATATATATATATATATATACTCCAAGTATTTTCAATTAAGTAGGTAAAGCAAGTTAACTCAATCTCTTAGAAAATAACTTCCTATTGTGCAGGTTTTTTGAGTGATAATGTGAATTGCAAAAGCCTTTGAAGTTCAGAGGCATATCCATGCCTTAATGTATCTGCAATATAACTTTAAGAAGATGTAAAACTAATTATTAGATCAGAATATCATACAGTGTCTTGGTTATGTTTCCAATATTTTTTGAGAAAATACATCCAGAGAAATTATTTTTACAGAGAAATTTATTAGATAACTGAAGCTAAAAATTCATTTGAGCTCATTTTCTTTTCAGAAATGGAAATAGCATTCATGTCTAATTCAGAAAGAATGTACATGCTTGTTCTCCAGCATAAGGTAAACGCTAAATACCAATTTAAATTAGATGGTTGCTAAACAGACTTAGAGCAAAATAAATGTTTATTTCTAAAATAAATAGCCAAAATGATTTGGTTAATTTAGAAGGATAAACTCCAAAGAGAATTCGAGAATTTTCATGAACAATAATAAAAAAATCAAAGATTATTTTCCAAAACCTAAATTTACTAAAATTAACGTATCTCTGTTTAAAATACTTGGAAAAAAATTGTTTTAGATATGTTTATCTACTATTACTCATGTACAACATAAAAATTTTATATGTTTTAGTGACTAAAAAGAAATATTTTGCTCAACTTAATTTGATTAAAGCGTTTTACATTTTATATGAAGAAAACAAATACCTGAGAATAGCAACGAAAATTATACAAAAGAAGAATAGTTAAGGGGACGTTGTTTTATTGGTATCAGAATATACTCACAAGCCATTCCAATGAAATCAATATAGTATTGACAAAGATTAGTAAAAATAATAGAAACCCATAGATATATGCCAACATTTACTAATATATTAGAAAATTGGGAAATGGAAGGATTATATGTTAAACATCCCAGGCACAAATGGCTAATCACTGGAAGACATCCAGGAAAGGTGTGCATCCTACGTTTTACATGGTAATAGATTCTTGATGAGTTAAATTTAAAGAAAAGAAGAATACTTAGGAAACTTGAAAAACTACAACAACGATTTAGGATTTGGGAAATCTTCATCAAGACTACAAACACAAAAGAAGAAGAAAATTCTATGCATTGATAGATCCCGTGCATAGATTTTAAGCCACTCCAGAACATTAAAAGGACTGGTTTCAAAGCAGGAAAACTGACCTTTAAGAATACCATAAATCTAAGAAATTGCAACATATCACAACTATATAGAAAAGGCAGTTCAAAGATAGAATTGTGGCAGATGCTGTGTATTAATTATTGTTTCTTTGACATGTGTTGTATTTGAAAGTTAGAACAGCAAGTTCAAAGTCAAACATTCTATGACTGTCTTAAAAAAATTTTATGAAGATAATTGTGAAAGAGTTTTCACATATCCCACACCCAGTTTTCTCTATTGTTAACGTCTCTCATTATTATGGTACATTAGTTGTAATTAATGAGCCAATATTGACACATTACTCTAAAGCCCATGATTTATTCAGATGTCCTAGTTTTCAACTAATGTCCTTTGTCTGTTCCAGGGTTGTGGTTATGACAGTCTTTTGGACTTTTCTTGTTTTTGATAACCTTAACAGTTTTGAGGAGTACTTCTCAGGTATTTTGTAAAATGCCCTATTTTGGAATTCGGTTGATCCTTTGCTCATGGATAGACTGAAGTTATCAGATTTGGGAGAAGATCACAGAGATAAAGTTATATAATATCAAGTCTACATACTAACAACATGACATTACTGTTGATGTCAACCTGGACCACCTGGCTGAGGTAGTGTTTGTCAGGTTTCTTTATTATACGGTTATTCTTTATTCCTCCCTGATAATTTAATTTTAATTTTGTTTGGCAACTGTGCTCATATTCACAAGCCTGGGTAGACACCAAAAATATAACCACCATTTTGATACAGAGAGTAGGTTTCTCCCCTTGTTGGAGAAAGGGAAAGCATGGCAAGGCTATAAACTTTATTATTCCTTTAGCTTGACTGTCATCTGCAAGTGCATCTCTTCACCATTAGTTAGCATTCAATGATAGGACAATATTATCTGTCACTGATGGGTGAATAAGGCACTATTCTATTTTCTGCCCATTACCATTTTGAGTAGCCCAAATGAACCACTCATGTGCAAAACCATTTAGGAACAAGAGCTCAGTAGCTCTTCTCTCAAGAATTAGTTTAATAAATCCAAATTTTATTTCAAGAATGGGAGAGGTTGTAAAGACTAGGATAGTTGGACTTTTAGTAAGCCAACAAGTTCCATTATATTAAAAAAAATAACGGATGGAACTTCACAATTCAACCTTTAAGCACATCCACTTATAGACGTTCTTTAGTCTAAGAATGTGTCTCGCTTGAATATAGTTTTTTATCTTCATTACACTGCACCTCCTCACTTCTCCCAAGACACATTATTCTTTTAACTTCCTGACTTCTACTCAACATGATCTAACCTCAGTAGTTTTTCTAGAATCTTTACTCCTCTGTTTAAGCATTAGCAAGTCTCACCATTCCCCTTGCTAGTTGAAGGCAAGGGGAAAGAGATTTGTTTAAAACTGGAGGTGAGACAGAAAACTTAGAGCAACGTCAACTTCAGAATGTAGTTAGCCCTTTTGCCCTTTTGCCTCCAATTATGTGAAATAACAAACTTAGAGACAGAAGAAGAAAGACAAATAAAAAACAATTGTAATAAACCTAAAAGTCCACAAAACATACGATCCTTACTCCTTCTGTACTTCAGTTGAAGAAACAAATCTTCCTTTCTTCTCTTCCCAGAAGGTGAGAAAAGCAGGAGAGAGAATATATTCACTCAGCTGACAATCAGACATCAATAACAATAACATTCATGAAGCGAGTTGGACTTGCTAAATTTTAAAAGAAGGGTAATGGAACAAGAAAAACAAGAGAAATAGGGACTTCAGGAGAAAGAAAGTTCTTAAAATGAGGGTCCTTAAGGGGCTGGTTGTGAGAAAGGGAAGAACAGAAAGAAAGGAGGGGCCAGTCAGGCACAGTTAATCAGATTATTGAACTTCCACAGGTTGACAACTTGATACTTTGGCAGTAAGGCCCATACTCTTAAAAAGTGTAGGTTAAAAAAAAAAAAGACTAATGGTCATAGGATTATCAAATCTACTCATTCAATATGGAGGGTTTAGATTCACTACTATAGACTTCTATTGAATAGAATTAGTTTAAGCTCTTTTCAAGATCATACACACGTATTCAGTGCAGCGTCCAGGAAAATAATTGATTTAGAGAGAAAAAGAGTCCCTCCCCCTGATCAATGGCTAATTTAAGGTGAGCTAAGGGACAGAGAAAGCATCTACTTGAAGATACCAACATAAATGGAGATATTAGGCTAACATCTAAGAAGAGTTACAAACTTAAATGGTTAAAAGGTAAGGAGTCATTGTATGCATTAAGAGTGGTCCTTGAAACTTATGAGTGTGGTCAGGAACAGTGTCCCCTAATTACTTGCAAAGCCAAGTGTGACATTCTTCAGGTTGGGTTAATTCAACCATCAATTGTGGAATACTTACAGTTTTTAGGACACTGGGCTAAATAGCTAGTACAGCAAGATAAAACACGTTTTCCACTTCTCACCACCCCTAATGAAGACACACCAGAGTGTGAAATTATTATTATTCCAAATAAAGTTACACTTCATTCACTCAAAAAGAAATCTTATCATTCATTTAACCAATTATTACTTATTGAAATTATATTAAAATGTCTTTTGATTACAGCAGAACATACATTCTTAGAGCTTACTGTCTAGTGAGGGCAAACAGCCATTAAAGAAATAAAACCTGTGGTATTTTGGGGGAATATGAGCTTAGGAATAAAGCAAGGGAGAAGAGGTATACAAAACATCTGATGAAAAGGCTGTCACAATGTTAGCATCAAATATTTTGCCAATAATCATTCCCTTAAATGTCTTTTTCTTGGTTAAAAATGAGTGCATCTTTGACCATGGCACAAAAAAATTCCTCAAGTTTTTTCATTCCCTGATAAAATATTTTCTATGAACATTAGTTATAAAATAAATATTTTAAATGTATATGAAGCTTTCACTGGATCCGTTAATAGGGAGTTAAAATAAACCTTAAAATAAACCTTTTTATCATATTTTGTGGGCATTTATCATATTTGAAGGAAATTTATGAGGACAAAAATGAAAAACGGTGACGTGGATAAGGATTAATTTTAAATACATTATAGGAAATTATTTTTGGCAGTTATTCCTAAAGCAGCTTTGATTTTATGGCTATAGTAAATTTTATTTCCAGTAACTTAACAGGCACAAACATTCCTTCAAGCTTTATGTATAATCATTTTCAAGATGTACATTTTTTTCATTATACTTTAAGTTCAATTTTAATCTGGATAAATAAGAATTTATTTATGCACTAGTATTCTTCATTCAATTAAATTAAATCACTTATATCCAGGTGTAATAATTTCCTAAATGCCTCCCTCCACTTACCCTTGTGAATTAGCAAGATTTATTGGCCTCCACTGACTTTTTTATGTTGAAATTCTGTGATGAACATGGCCAATTTTCAATCTCAACTGTAATTCTAATTGTGCAACTTCAGATACCTATAGCACTATCTGCCACTAAGTATTAGGACAGATATATTGCTTACATTAAAATTACAGAAACAGAATAATATTTTGCTATAATAACACGAAATTTTAGAGTCAGCTTTGATTTAACATAGCTCAATTTATACCAGAATTAAAAGAGATAAGAATTAAACATTTGGAAACCATATTTTCTTAAAATATGTAAATAAAATAACTGAAGTTCACTAATAGATGCCTGTACAGAGTCCAGTAGAAACATCTAAGACGTGGTCCATGTGATTCATTTTCTGCTATTTGTTTTATTTATGAAAATGAGTTTGACCCAAATGTAAATGCATTATGTACCTTTGACTTTCTGGGATATCTGTAATGCCTGGTGAATTCAGGATAATACTCAAGAAAATAATGAGCCTTGAACTAAGGCTCAAAAGATGTGCAAGTGTGTATGATAGAAGGGATGGAAACAGGAGCTATTTTGGGTAGAGGAATACCCAGAAACAGGGAAGTGTTAATATTATGAACTTTTGAAGGAGAAATAGTAATTAATTGACATACGGGGAACAGCAGCATGCAGTAAGTTCTAAGAGATAGCAGGGTTCAGATCATAAAAAATTTTTGTTTGCTTCTATAGTTATTCTGTGGATGAACTGGAGCCATTCAAGGATTTAATGCTCACACAACCTTCGTGTTAAAACCATCCTAAATATCTGAAAATTCTGTGACTATGAGTTGATTCTGAGTCATGGATCTGTTGCAGTGTCTTCCTCTCTGTACTGCATGGAGCCCAGGAGCCATGGATATAACACCCTTGGAGAAAACAACGCTGTCAAATCCTGTTATTTTTTTTTTTTTTGATATGTTTTGTACCTGAGTTTCTTGGTACCTAACTTTGAGTCTTGAGTTTCACTTTTTCATTCACATTCTGTTGTTCTGTTTGTATGTTTCCACTTCGTGTTCTCAGTTTCTTGATATGAATGATAGCATGTCAACATTGTGTTTTGCTTAGTTGTTTTAGATCTGTCTTTCTCAACTTTGAGAGTCAGAGACTCTCTTTTACTCATCTTAGTACATTTAGCAATTATTCAAGTAAAGCAACATATAGCCAGTGATTAATATTTTGGATAAATGAATACTTTTACTAGCAACATTTAAATTGCATAACATTGTGTTCTGATTCAATGAAGAGCATTAATTGACTTCATTCCACTCAATATTTATTTTATTAAATGAAATTTTAAGTTTATACCCTCAATTTTTATCAAAAGATCCTCTAAAGGGCAGTGTTTGGGAAACCGCACTATTTCTATAGTAATACTGTTGAGGATGGTAATTATTTTCTCAGTGTATCTCACGTGAAGCCCCATTTCTTTTATATCAAATAAAAGGATAAACTTTGCCTAACTAAAGAAATTGTACCTTTTTTCTCAAATGAGAACTATTTAACATTTAAATTTTCATGTTATATATAAAGAAGTTTAGAGTCAAATGTGCATTTCAATTACAAAAACTGCAATGGAATTTCTGCATGCTAACTTTTATTCTATTCATTTCTCCTTATCTTTAATATTCTGAGATATTCTGAACTTGTATTTTACTGTTTAATATATTATTTAATTTCAACAAATCTTTTTTCTAACTTTTGTTACTATAACTCTCCAAATAAACAAATCAGTACTTTTGAATCATGTAAACTAAAATTTTATAAAATAAATACTGCAAAATTGTGTCAAATTTTGTTCCTCTATGATAAAATTTGGATATAATTTTTCCATCATTTTACACTATAATCACATATCTGAAAAATTTACTGTTTTTTTGGTTAATAAATATGTGCCATTTGACAGAAAAAGATTAAAATATGTCACAGCAGTAAAGGATTGATCTCCAGATGGATTTCAAAGGTGCATTTTGCAATCAGAAATGTTGCCTGTTAATTTAGCAAAGTGAAGACGTCTCTTCATTTTAAATTGATCACTCTGGGAGTGGACTACATTGGAACGGCACATTGGCTATTTCCGTGATGTTTTGTTACATGACTTTAGTAAAAGAAGGGTTGAAAGTCACTATTTTAATGAGAAGTTTATTATACATGGATATATTATGTAATGCGGTAATTGTAGCGCATTTTTCAATGTGTGTAAACCGATCTAATTCAAAGATGTAAACAAGCTTCAAGGTCTCTTTTCTCATAACATCAAAAAACTTATCTTAAGTATACTACTGTCAGTACCAAGTGAGAGAATCTAATACTGGTAAAATTCAGGAGAAAGATATTGCAGACTGCCCTACTGCCCTAAGCTACAGGAGGAGCCTAGTGTCTACTAGGTATGATTTGGCAGAGTTCAGTTAAGAAGAGACATGCTTGTACGCAAAATGTGTTTAAAACGAAAAAATATTTTCAAATAATTTAGATGTAAAAGAATCTAGACTGCATGTCTAGGAAATCTTCCTTATTCTAAAAATTTTCTTAATTATTTGCATTAATAATTAGGTTAATAACCAGTCACAAACGATAGTTAATTTTATTATTTAGTAATTTGACATTCATTGTCTAGTAGTGTGAACTCAAAATACATAAATTTCTAGTTTCGACCAGTATATCACTTGTGCTTTAGATGATCCTGGCTGCTCAGGCCTAGAATTATTGTTATCTACCATTAAGTGTTTCTCTTAAAATTGTAGAAGTAGAAAAATAATAGGTGCTCCATGAAATGGTCAACATGTTCAAATATTTTAAAATTTAATTTGTACTCAATTTGTTTTTATTTTGAAATGAACTTATGTTTATAACAAAAGAACAGTAATTATCAAACATGATGGTTTAAATTACAACTTTCTCTACAAATATAAAGTTGACATTTGCAATGTGCTACCAATTTTAACAGCTTATTGTATTAAAGGCTCATATTACAGGATTCCGCAATAATTTACATCACCACACTTCTTATTAATTAGAAGAAAAAATAAGAAATCCTAACAAAAAGATGAATGAATAATATTAAATTATTTCCTTGAGAGATTTGTTAGAAGAAAAATATCTTTCATAATCACAAAATCTAAAACTATAATTGATTTCAGATCATTTATATTTGTTTTTTAATTAGAAAGATATAAACAATTTTAAGATGTTTCCAAGTTAATCTTACATATGCACAAATTTCTCTTCTTTTTGTTTTTTAAATCAAAATACATTACCATTATATTAGATTATAGTTAATTAAAATTGCTGGCATTATGGATGATAACCATAAGAGCTATGAAGCTATAGTTAAAATGTAGGTTTTAAGTAAAAAACCTGATCACAATTATGAATCGAGTGTTTTCTAAGATTTCATAGGTATTAGGGGAAATGGTGTTGGTAATTCAATCTAAAAATAATATGAGAATCTATCAACAACACTCTATGATACTAATGAGAACGGAAAAAGTATATTTGAGACTTTTCATACTGCAGTAAATCAAGCATATGCATTTGATTTTGAAAAATATCTACTAAGACACAGTAAAATTTTAGAAGTTAGACTTCGTTGTAAATTTCTTCCAATAATTTATTTCTGCTCAAAAAATAACTTTTCCCAGAAATCAACACAAAATCACATATGCATCTATGTAAGTATATATTGATATACTCATTATTTAAGTGAATCTTAGATTTTGAGTTTCTGACGTATATGGAAAATAGCTACTTTAAAAACAGTATAGCCTAGAATAGATAATGATGGGACTTGAGTTGATATACTTTTGAATAACTTAAAGGAAAACACCAAAGATAGGTATTTGCATCTTTTTATAATTCAGCTAGGGGTGTGGAGATGGGATCTGCCTTTACCTGTAATCTATACATTTAAGCTTTGCTGGTGGACCATTAAATAGCAAAGAATCTCAAACTGCCTAGTACTTCCTAAATTCATATACTGATAATTTAAAAAAAAAAAAATATTGACAAGCCATATCCATTCACCAAAACACAGAACAAGAAAACAAATACAAACAAAGACACAGAGGTACCCACTCACTATGAGGGTTTGGGGACTTGAAAAGACCACATTGGTTCACTTTATAAAATTTCTTGTTCTATTACTTTACATAGTGCAGCATCTTATTTGCTCATTCAGCTGCTTCTTATATGGTATAAGAATGCATTTCTAGTCATGAAAAAGGAAGTCTATCCTCTGAACATATGGCAATTCAAATAATGAACTGAATAAGAGAAAAGAAAGTATGAGAGATGGAAAATAAATAAAATTTGAATAAAACAAGCAAGTACAGTATTCCACCCAAAGAGTTATATGCCTAAGTACTGAGCAGGAGTTGGAAGGCATAAACATCCTAGTCCCCCAGGAGGTCTCTGTTCATGTTTCTCCCACGGAGAGGAATATCACACAGGGTAATTTTTTGGTCTAAAATACATATTTTTTATTCCACCTGACTCTGAACTATAGATTATATCACTAATCTGGTGTTGAACAAAAACAGCCACAACAACAACAAAAGCTAAATTTTCTTTACTGAAGAAAAATCAGACAGTTTTGGACTAATGGAGAAAAGGCAAGCTGATCTCCAGTGTGTTTTCCTAAAACGTGCTGAAACATTTTTTTTTTTAAAGATTTTATTTTTTTCCTATTTCTCCCCAAAGCCCCCCGGTACATAGTCGTATATTCTTCGTTGTAGGTCCTCTGAAACATA
The DNA here is from genome assembly GCF_021613505.1 of Equus quagga. Taxonomy (NCBI): domain Eukaryota; kingdom Metazoa; phylum Chordata; class Mammalia; order Perissodactyla; family Equidae; genus Equus; species Equus quagga. The sequence continues at coordinate 38,614,468 of NC_060272.1, read as the reverse complement.
TTTTTAATGGTACAGAATTCAATGCTTACATTACTAGTTCACTTTAAAACTTACCCCGACATAAGTTGCAACTTTCAGCACTCATAGGAAAGTTCTTTGTAATGAGGTATATCTAGCTCCCGTATTTCCCATCACATTCTCCCATCTTATATCACCTAATAAATAGTATTGTCCTAGAAGTCAAAACTCACTGTTTTTACTCAAAATGCTTTTCTTTACTTAATATGATCCTGATAATAAACGTAGTATAATAAAACAATTGGCATTTTTATTGGCAGGAAATATTACCCATAATTTGATAAGTTTTTTTCTCAACAACATGCTAGATAATATACAAAATTTATAATGTTTATGATTTCATGTTGAAAGTGAATGTAGTGTGGCATTAATAGGTATTGGTATATTCAGATTTGGTGGCCCTTGCTATTCTGTTTTCCTTAGTATCATAGTATACTCTTCTTGTAAGAGTTCTAGCTTTAAATTTTCCAGCGTTCAAATCTTTGGAAGTATTTATTTTAGAGCAACATTTTCTCAAGTGCTTATTACTTTGCTTAATCATGTTCTAAATTTGTTGCATTGAAAATCAGGTTGTCACGATTGTATTTAGAGATTTTGTTTTAAATATTTAATCAAAAGTAAATATTTTAAGGCTTCTGTGACTCAGAGAGGGAATCCTCATTCTCTTAGGAATAAAGGTTATGAGAAACCTCAGGTGTTTCGTTTATTTGGGAAAATGCCCTTGTATTTCATTGCTAGCTTTCATATCTGAGGTCCTACTTTGCAGGGTCATAAAGATGTTTGCCATCTTGTGGACTTCTAAGAGTGTGAATATCTATTTACCATGTCTAGAGATATGGCCCCCATATTTGGGTACACTTATGTGCCTGGCTGGCTGTGTACTCAAATAAGCGTGTGATACATACATTAAAAACCTACTAGGGAAAACATAATTGGTCATTTGTCCTAATAACTTCCCTATATTTTCCACAGCTCTCTCATCTGTAATTGTGTGGTTCTCATCTAAGATTCACAATTATTCTCCTCACACTACTTACCTCTTTTTGGATAAGAGAAAAGAAAGAAGAGAAAAGAAGATTGGCAACAGATGTTAGCTCAGGTGTCCATCTTTAAAAAAAAAAAGTTGGACTAATAAATTTGGGTACTATATTTTTTTATTGGTGGTATTTAAAAATGTGCCACTGGGTCAGACCACATAGGTAGTGACTGCATGTGGCAAAGGTAAAATGTCCGAGAACAGAGTCCTGAGAAGAACCAGCAAATGAAGCTAAGAACTTGCCAGTGAGAAATAAAAAAACAAAAAACAAAACAAAAAAACAAGCAATATTGGTGTCTTAAACGGGCAAGAAAGTGTAGAGAGATAAAGCGCATGAAATACTTTCCATAGATCCATTAAGATAAGGATGGAGACATCAACATGGAATCTGGCGATATATTGAATTGTATGCACGAAATGATTGCCGTCATGCAAAATCCCAAAGGTGAGCTCCAGTCAAACTTTTCTTTTTATTCTCTCCCTTATTTTCCGTCACCGACTTCCCACAGACATTTTCATTGACTAAAAAAGATAATTCCAAATGGAAAAAGCTAGTTTCTCAAACACCTCTAAATTATTCTTTTTATGTTTCTCTTTAAAATACTTCTCATAATCATAATATTTATTTAATAAGTTATAGTCTTTTTGGCAACACCTGAAAATTAAGCAAGGTGTCTTAAATATTAACTAAGTTATGGTCTTTTCAGCAGTGTGTCTACTAGTCTGAGTGTCAAAAGATACTCTGTGGCAATCCCCTCACTGGCTAGTCTGGGCTTCCTAACAAAAAAAAAAAAAACAACTGAAATCCTCTTGGTGGGATTGTAGACACAGAATTGCAAAGCCGACCTTACAAAAGAAAATGAAGATTTACAGATCAAGATTTATGCTCAGCCTGAAGACAAATTCAGAGTTAAAGACAGAAATAAACTGAATTGTAAACTTTGAAACACCATTACTTTTTGGTCTTTTAAAATAATTTATGTACCAATTGGAAATAAATTGATTCTTCACTTTTTGTTAGTTTCCTGTGTTTTAAAAGTTATTTCCTTTTCAAAAATTAAGAACATTTTATCTTCCTGTAAGGCTCCAACCAAAATATACAGCACATGTATATGAGATCACCAAGTTTTCTAATCTTAAAGTCATTTCTATTTCTTCATATTTGATGTCTTCTTTGAAGAAAATGAGGAGGAATAGCTCGAAAATAAAGAGCTCATTTTTGTTTCTCTTGCTCTATACTGATGACTTAATTGAATCTTTGTGCATAATTACACCAAAAGAACGTGCATGGTAGGAGAAAGAAAAAAAGTGTGGCAAAAATTACACAAATTGAAGGAAAAGAGGGAGAGCATTTCTCTAGGACTTTTTTAAAAAGGAAATTTTAAATAAACAAACAAATCAGTTTTCATTGAATTGGTTATGTGTTATTGGAAATGTTTATTTTAGACTACCATTGTCTGTAAGTATGGAAAATGCATATAATCCAAATGCTACCTATAATGTAGCTTAAAATAAAAGTTTATTTTGTATAAATCTTATGACACAAAATGTATTTGGAGTGCCAAATAATTTATCATTTTTGTTCAACTAGTCTAAATAGTATCTTAGATACCACTTACATGCAGTGAAAACATAGATGATTTATAAAAACTCTTGTCTCGGGTCTGCCCCATGGTGTAGTGGTTAAATTTGTGTGCTCCGCTTCGGCACCCCAGGTTCGTGGGTTTGGATCCCAGGTGTGGACCTACACACTGCTCATCAAGCCATGCTGTGGCAGTGCCCCACATACCAAAAAAAAGAGAGAGATTGGCATGGTTGTAAGCTCAGGGGCAACCTTTCGCAAGCAAAAAGAGGAAGATTGGCAATGGATTTAGCTCAGGACCAATCTTCCTCACCAAAAAAAAACCTCTTGTCTATTGAGAGTCAGATGCTTTTCTTGGCTTCACACACAACATATCTCAATGATAGCATTGAACTGGGCAACATAATTTGAAATCTTGCTTTACTTTTCTATTAACAAATAAGTAATAACTGATTAATTATTTTGGCTGTACTATCTGTAACTAGGCTGAATGAATTAATGTTTGTATACTTTTTGTCTTAAAAGTATTGGATCTATAACTAAATATGGATGATGACGGTAAAAAAGAGGGAAGGACTACCACTGTCAACTAAATCCCTGAATTATGCCTGACATACAATACTACTAACATGCATCTTACATATCCTGCATTCATTTATTTTTGGACCTCATGCAGAGTTTGCATGTTTATTAAACATTATCTTGATCGATGCAGCCTGCCAGCATCCTTTCGGACTGTGTTATATAAAATTTTGCAATATTTTCCATCTTACAATCACACAAATTTGAAGCGTATGATTTCTATCCTTTGGCAAAATAATGGATAAAACTATTGAATAATCAAACCCAAGGAGAGAACAATGGAAAACTTCTCATCATTCTATTCTTCAACAGTTTTTTAATGAAATGGTTCAACTAATAACAAATATCCTTTCGTATGTGCTTATTGCTCTACTTTATCTGCATGGAAAAATGAAATGTCTTCCTGAAATAAAGACTTCGTCCATCACCTTAATTCAATTGTCCAAATTAATCTAGAAAATCATCAATAATGATTACTGATTTCTTTTCTAGGATTCACAAAATCTTAAAATTCGCTAGTCCATTTTTCCATCATTAATATCAAGCTCATAGGACTGTAGTCTGAAGAGTCCTTGTCCCCCTCTTTTGGAAAGCAGCTAATTTGCTTTCCTCTAGCCATATGGATTCATTCCTGATTGCTGATATGCTTCAAAAAGTGTAGAGTCTCATTTGTATGCTTACCATTTTAGTATATCTAGACCAGATACTAAACTCATTTTGAGTAGTTATTTATACTCTTCCTTCCCCTGCTCACATTTTAATTGCCTTAGCCAATATCTTTTCTGCCCTTTCCATGTTGAACAGCATCTCTTTGGACAGAAAAGAAAGAAGAAAGAGAAGAATCAAGGAGTTATATTTTCTCTATCAGCCATCACATCAGCTATTGATTCCAAGGGATAGATCAACCCCTGTCTTGAGAATTTTGCTCTGAACCTCACTGTTCTGATATTATTTTTACAGGTGCAGATCCACACTTGAGATTGAGAGGGCCAGGTAGATAATGTGGTATCAGTATTTCTAGGTAAGGAAATCCGGTTCTTAGAAAAGTTTAGGATTAGGACTCATCTTTATCTATTCAAAATATTTGTTACTCTATTCAGGAAACATTTAGTTAAATTTTGTTGCTTCTTATTACTCAAATGTTTATAGCATCCTCCAAAGTCTGTTTATATTTTTCCAAATGTAGAGAGCAGGTATTTGCCCTTGATAATTACATAATGCATGAAATATTGGTGGAGTCCCCATAAATTTATTAATAATGCGTCCAGAACGATATTTTTAAAATTCTATTAAGCTTGAAAATTTCATAAATAGCCACTGTTTTCCAGGAAAACTGAATGGTTATGAAGGCTTCCATGTTTTGTTTTACTTTGTATCTAGTTGTCCCACTTTGAATAATTCCCCACATTTTCCTTCGTCATTTAAGAGCAAAGGTTTTGCCTCAGTTTAGCATTTGTTTTCCTTCCCATCAGTTTATATTTTTATTATTTTCAATTTTTATTGCTCCTAGTTGATATTCTCTTAATTATTTTCACCCTCTACTTATTTATCTTCTAAACTGGAATCTTGAAATTATATTTGCCTATCTCTTTCACTCTTCATTTTATTAGCCTATTGATGAATTTTTACTTTAATTTATTGACACAAATTTAAATTCTTGGTTCTTGAGGTAGATTTTACCTAAAGAAGCTTCTCCTGCCTGTAAACTTCAGGAGGCGACTTGTTTGGCAAGTCTTTGGAGGGGGAGAAGGAGCCCTGGTGATGCCGTTTGAGGGATAGTACATGTTATTAAACTCATGATTGTACTAGAAACTCATAGAACTTTTAAAAAAATCTCTCTATACCATACTTTTTATATTTTTAACCTATGTAAATTTAGCTCTTATCTTTTTTATTTTTCATTTCAAATATTATTTGCGTGTACATTCTTATGTACTCTTTATAATTCTCTTCCATGAAGAACTCTAAACTAGATACTGCAACAAAACATTTAAAAATATCATTAGGAAATAAAGGCCAAGTACACCAAATTCTGGTGTCCTATTAATTCAGAAGGAAATAAAGAGAAAATCCCAATATGAAGAGTAGATATAGTCAAAAACATCTTAAAAAGCAAAGCATCACTTCAAAATATGACATTGAAAGCAATTCTAGACTTTAAAATAATACTTTGAAAGTATTTTTGGCAAAAAGAGAAGAAAGGAAATGGGAGAACCCAGCAGCAAATGCCAATTGTGATTACGTATTGCATTGTTACTCCACTTGATGGTAGAGGAGTTTTTCACAGCTGTTTTAATTAATCTGGGCAGTAATAAAAGTTTCCGTGTCCCACTATAGGTTTCTTTCCTTGTTGGTAACTTAGAGAAAGAGCTAGGTAGTGGTGTAACAACAGTGGCGTATTTCTACCTTAATTTATCAGAGTGGAATATGAATGAATTTGAAGCATTGCTCTGTGTATTGTAGTAGCCTGCAACTGTGTTTTGATTTCTAATATTTTGGTTTATCTTCTGAATTCGTGCACAAAATGAATCAGGTTACTTAGTTTCCTATGGGAATTCAGTATTGTATTTACATTGTAGCTGTTATAAAATATTTGAAAGCTGTTAAAAAACAAAATTCTAAGATGTATCATTTTGCACTGGTAGAGTAGAAGTTTGTTATACCACAGATGCCTAGGATGCAGTTTAACTATATTATAGAACACATTCCATACTCGTAAAATATAGGCTTCTGCATGCCGTAAATTCTGATTTAATAAAGCAAGTCATTTTATTGATACTTGTTATAGACACCAAAAGCACTGATTTAAGCTGAGTTTATGGTATAGACTCTAAGGTTTATAATTACAAAAAAAAAATGCACAGTTCTTTGCATAAATAGGTTGCATTTGCTTGTTGGCTAATATAAGAAATACTGGGAAACAAATTTTAGGAGAGAAAATATATTCAATCCCGTGTTTTCTCTAGGGACATATATTCCACAAAATAGAATACTAATAAAAAGCATCGATACAGAATATAAAATAATAAAATATATCTTCATTTTTCAGGTGCTCATGTGGATTAATCTATTTGAATGAGAAAAAGAAATGATTTTTTCCAAAAGAAGTGAGACAAAAATAAGCTGAAATGGATTGATATTTCCAATGTTAACATTAATTTTCTGTTTAAATAGCAGGATATAATCCAGTTTCATAATAACCCAAGTTAATAATAAACAGTGTGAGGAAAATAGAGAGTGAATACTGAAGCTAAAATGAGTGCCCAACTTTATCAAAAATCGATCATTTTATGTGGCTATAAAATTTATTGGTTTTTTGTTTGAAGAATTCAGAACACTTGGGTGCAGTCCATAATAAGAATTCTAATAGCGTCTATCAGATGATAAAAGGTAAAGGGGAAAAAACATACAAATGTTATGTTTTGAGTGTGACAGCTAAGGAAATCATCATGGAATCTGTCAAATTGAAAGCTAGTGAAAACGATAAGGAAGTGTAAAATAAAGTCTGGATGTTTTCACACTTCTCATATTATTATCCATGCATTTATAATGAGAATCTCTAAGATTCAAAATCTTATTCCAATTGCTTTGGGACCTTTATATAATGTCAGTGTGTTTAAACCATTGTGAAGTCTTATAAAAATGTAGTGTATGAACGATGATAATGATGTTAGTTGTTTATAAATTTTTACTGAGCTTCTGGGGCTGAAATATATGAGAGCTAAAACAAAGGAACAGATAGTCAAAACATATTTGCTTTAGTGGGAAAAAATATGTTGGTAAACATATGTTAGCTCATTTTCCCCTTTAATTGGAATAGATTTCTAGAAGTATATATTGTTGTTCCATAGTATTTTAAACAATTTTAAAACAACACACACAGTATTACAACACATACTGTATTACTTACAAAAAAACTTAAGCAAAACAAAAAAAAATTATAACAAAAATTTTAGAGTGATTTATACTAATAAAAAGTGATTCACAAACACACTCAGAATTCATCATTGAATTGGAAGCAGTAGATTATATATATACATACACACACACACTACTATGACTATAAAATCTTAATGTTAAAAAATCAAAGAAAACAGAATTGCAGGTCTGGAAGTAAAAAACAAATAATGCAAAACATTATACAGCGCTCGAGTGTAATGTCATGGCTTAATCTCAGCATGCTTTCTGGGGAGAACCAAGAGGTAAATGTAATGTTAAAAGAGGGGCTGAAATCATAAAGGACTTTATGTGCAAAGAAAAAAAATGTTTAAAATTTACCTTGAAAGTTATGGTGAGCAATTTAAGGGGAGCTAAAATAGCAACTAATCCTGATATAGCACTTACCATATAGTAGGCAGTATTTTGTCTATGTTAATACAGTTATTACAACAACTCTATGATCTAGGTATTATGACTATCCCCATTTCATAGATTCAGAAGTTGAGAAATGGGAAATAAAGTAAACTACACAATGTCACACCTCTATAAAGTAGCAGAGCCAAGAACAGAAGTCAGACAGTGGGGATTTAGAGACTGTCCCTTACCCAGCCTGCTGCCTTATTCCTCAAGGCTAATTAGCTGTTACAGCAGTACAAGCCAAAAGTAATGCAGATCTGATCTAAGCAGATGAGAGGTAAAGCTCTATGAAGATTAGTTTCTGATTTTAGAGAATGCTGGAGACAGATAATTTTCAAGTGATTTTGGAGTTTAGCGCTTAGGTGACTTGTGGGATGACTGTGTCATTTATTGGGACTGGAAGCAAAGAAAAGGCTCAGGTTGGAAAAAACACTTAGCTTAGTTGAATTGTGGAGTTGGAGGTACATGTAAGTAATCCAAGCTGAATAAAGGATCTGAAGATTTAAAGCGAGGTCTGGGTAGAAAAAAATACCTGAGACTCAATAGTATATAGTTAGGAGTTGAAACCAATGGTTAGAATAACGTCATTTTAGGATGTTTTATAAAGTGAGAAAAACAGAAGGTCTTTAGGGACACCAATATTAAAAGGACGAGAAAGCCTTGAAGCCAAAAAGACAAGATAGAAACAGAAGAGATTAGTGCCACTAAAGCAACTGGTGAGAGGATAATAATGGAAACTTCAGCTGGTTAAATGCTACAGAAGTGGATGGAACATTTGAAAATAAAATATTTACTGGATTTTTTGTGTGTCATTAATAACTTGATGGCAATCATTTGGATGGAATGTCATGACTTGAAATCAGATTCCAAGAAATGAGACTTCAGTATAGATCACTCTTGCAAGACTCTTAAACCATGAAGCAATGTCCTATTGTAAATAATGCTGTAGTGAACATAAGGGCGCTGGATATAGTGGAACAGCTGCATCATATGGTAGTTTTGTTATTAATTTTTTTAGGAATCTCCATACTATTTCCCATACGGGCTGCACCAGTTTACATTCCCATCAGCAGTGTATGAGTGTTTCGTTTTCTCCACACCCTCTCCAACACTTGTTATTTCTTGTCTTCTTAATAGTCCTTCATGGGTATGAGATGATATCTCATTGCGGTCTTGATTTGCATTTCCCTAATAATTAATAATAATGAACATTTTTTCATGAACCTGTTGGCCATATCTTTTTGGAAAAGTGTTCAGATCCTCTGCCTATTTTTCAATCAGATTGTTAGGGTTTTTTTTTGTCGTTGTGGATGAATTGTATGAGTTCTTTCTTTATTTTGGATATTAACCCCTCATCAGATATATGAATTGCAAATATTTTCTCCCAATCAGTAGGTTGTCTTTTTGTTTTGTTAATGGTTTCCTTTGCTGTGCAGAAGTTTTTTAGTTTGATGCAGTCCCATTTGTTTATTTTTGCTTTTGTTTCCCTTGCCTGAGGAAACATATCCAAAAATATATTAATGTTCTTTGCAGCACTATTTACAATAGTCAAGACTTGGAAACAACCACAGTGTCCATCAACAGCTGAATGGATAACGAAGATGTAGCATATATACACAATGAAATAGTACTCAGCCATAGAAAAGATAAAATGCCATTTGTAACAACATGGATGAACCTTGTGGGTGTTATGTTAAGTGAAATAAGTCAGACGGAGAAAGGCAAATACAGTATGATTGCACTCATATGTGGAAGACAAAACAACAACAAACAGACATGTGGATACAGAGAACAGATTGGTGGTTACTAGGAGGGTAGACGGTAAGGGGAGGGTGATTGAGGTAAACAGCAGCATTTGTATGGTGATGAATGGAAACTAGACTTTTGATGGTGAACACGATGTAGCCTATATAGAAGTCAAAATGTATACAATAATATATACCTGAAATTTATATAATGTTATAAACCAATCTTACTTCAATAAAAAGAAAAAAAGAGAGGAAAAGAAATGCTCTGAGGGCTAGCCAAAGAGAAACATCTAACCCTGGGAAGGTTATTTGTTTCGAGACAGAAGAAACATGAGGTGTTTAAAAGTCCATAGCAGAGAACCAGTACGAAAGGGATGTGTTGAAAATCCAAAACGAAAAATGGAGTAGAGCTGGGAGAGGAATACAAAGGCAGAGATAGGATACACATCCCAAAGGAAGGAGGATCACAGAACTGAGGAGCCCATTCCTAGTTAAAAAAGTCCCCAAACTCAGGCACTCAGCATGTGGGACACAAGAAGAGAAAGCTTCCTCACCAGCTGGTCTCACTTATCTCAGAGACGTTACAGATGTCCTTAACTGCTAAGAGCCGGGGTGTGGAGGAGGAGCAGGAAATTTGGTGAAAGATAAATAATAACAGTTAACACTTATTGAATATTTATACTGGATGATGTGCTAATTACTTTACAAATGTTATCTCTTTAAATTCCACAACTATTTTCAGAATTAGATGCTCATATAACTTCTATTTTACAGTTGATGGAATTGAGCTAAGGAGAGGTAAATAACTTGCCCGAAGTTACAGTTTGTCAACGATGCTGGTGTGAATCCAGGCAATTTGACTTCATGCCTTTAACTACACCATTATACTGTCTCTTGAATATTAAAATTCTTTAATAATTTAAATGGGGAAAAAGATCTGCTTAAACAAAGCTCAAATTATTTCCTAGCAGCATCAACAGCTAAATAGAGGTTCAAGACAAACATTTGTAACGGCACTGACGTGCAAGGCAGTCTGATTTCTCCAGCGTGTTTCACTAGCTGAGGTGGCTTAAAGAAGTATCACGGTTTTTTTCTGCACCTCTTCCTCCACTTCATGTATTTCACATTAGTCCTTCAAGAGTCACAGAATTACACTTCCTTAGAAAGTCTTTTGTAATTCCTATTTTTTGCCCTTAAATTAGAGGTTACTCATTTTTCTCAGAAGGTAGCACCATGGATGTAGATTTATCGCACTTACCTGTGTTCTCATCTTTGGCTAACTGGACTGTCTTGCTCCATAGCCTGAGACGACCTGGAGAGCAGTTGTACTTTTTATCTCTGAATTCTAGTGCACAGCTAATCTAGGAACATAAAGGCATGTAACAGAAGTCTGCTGATTGCATTACATGGAAGTACTTTATATATATATTAAAATAATGTTACTGATAAATGAAGAGTAATAGTTAAAATGCTTTATTTTTGTATAGTGTTGTTTTATCCTGATAATGGATTAAGCTGATTCATATCTCTATCTATCTATCTATCTATCTGACTGTTTATTACAACAGTTTTAGGTTCATAGTAAAATTGAGCAGAAGGTACAGAGATTTACTGTGTGCCCTCTGCCCCCAAACATGCATAGCCTCCTCTATTATCTACATCCCCCTCCAGACTGGTACATTTGTAACAATTGCTGAGCCTACATTGACAAATCATTCCCACCAATAGTCCATTGTTTACATTCGGTTTCACTCTCGGTGTTGTAAGTTTTACGGGTTTGCACAAATGTAAAATGACATATATCCACCATTATAGTAACATGCACAGTCATTTCACTGACCTAAAAATCCTCTGTGCTCCATGTATTCACCCTTTTCTCTCTCCAACCCCTGGCAACCACTGATCTTTTTACTCTTTCCATAGTTTGGCCTTTTCCAGAGTGCCCTATAGTTGGAATTATAAAGTGTGTAGCTTTTTCAGGTTGGCCTCTTTCACTTAGTGATATGCATTTCAGATTCCTCCATGTCTTTTCGTGGCTTGATAGTTCATTTCTTTTTTCTTTTTCTTTCTTCTTTTTTTATAGTTTTTTTTACTCTCTTCACCCATTTCTTTTGGATAACTCATTTCTTTTTAGAACTGAATAATACTGCATTGTCTGGATGTAACACAGTTTACCCCTTCACCTACTGAAGAACATTATCTACTCTGGACATCTTAGTTGTGTCCAAGTATTGGCAATTATAAACAAACTGCTATAAATATCCATATGCAGGTTTTTGAGTGGACATATATTTTGAACTCCCTTGGATAAATACCAAGGAGCACAATTGCTGGATCGTATCATAAGGATATTTTGTAAGAAACTGCCAAACCGTCTTCCAAAGTGGCTGTATAATTTTGCATTTCTGTCGACAATAAATCCAAGTTCCTTTTGCTCCATATCCTGAGAGGCATTTGTTACTGTCAGTGCTCAGATTTTGGCCATTCTAATGCATGTGTAACGGTATCTCTTTGTTTTAATTTGCATTTCTCTGATGACGTACTTTGTGAAAGACCTTTTCATATACCTATTTGCCATCTGTATATCTTCTTTGGTGAGGGATCTGTTAAGGTCTTGGGCCTACTTTTTAATTGGGTTGTTTGTTTTCTTATAGTTGAGTTTTAAATGTTCTTTGTAGGTTTTAGATAATAATCATTTATCAGATTTGTTATTTGCAAATATTAACTCCCAACCTTTGGCTTGTCTTTTCATTCTCTTGACAGTGTCTTTAGAAGGACAGAAAATTTTAATTTTAGCAAAATCTAGCTTATCAATTTTTTCTTTCATGGATCATGCCTTTGGTGCTACACCTAAAAAGTCATCTCCACCCCTGAGGTCACCTAGATTTTCTTATGTATTTTCTTCTAGGAGTTTTATGGTTTTGCATTTTACATACATGTTTGTGATGCATTTTGAGTTAACTTTTGTTAAGGGTGTAAGGTTCTGTCTTGATTCCTTTTTTGACATGTGGCTGTATAGTTTTTCTAACATCATTTGTTGAAAAGATCGTCTTTTTTCCATTGTATTGCCTTTGCTCCTTTCTCAAAGATCAGTTGACTGTATTTATATAGATCGATTTCTGGGCTCTCTATTCTGTTCCATTGATCTGATTCTTGTATATCTTTTTGTTATCACCCCTGTGACAAATGACTCTCACTTGTTTAATGAGATGAGGTGAAAAACAGAATTTTATGCACAATACATAAAGATATTCTGTGTTGTTGTCTTTATTGTACTCTAAATATTAAAATTAAGAAAAGAAAAATAATGTCTGTAATTAAATATCATGGACAAACAGGCATATCATGAAAATAATTGATATAAAGAACTGATAAAAATGTCCATTATTATTTAGAGTAATCCTAAAATTACTATTTAGCTGATCTTAAGGTATAAGACAAGTAAAGAATATAAGCAAAATCCCTTGATGTTTTATGTATGCAAATTAGTGTACTAGACAATGAAGTTAGATGAGTTTGGCAAAACACAGAGCTAGTTATTTTATGTGCTGCCATCTGAAACGGACAGATGTGAAGTTATTCTCTAAGCATATGTTGAAGCTTAAGCCTTTTTATGCCTTAATTTCATGCTTTCCGTGATGCATAGTTTATAAAGCAAGCAATCTGGCACACTGTAACTGTATTAAGAGTTCTCAAGAAAGATAAAATCTCTACTGAGCAAAACTACATCAGAGCCCAGAACCACATCACAGCTTATTTATGTTGAAGTTTGGATTATGTTTTCCAGATGGATAATATGCCTATGCCCTCTTAAAGGATTCCTCTGTTTAAAGAGTGTTCTTGAATGGTTTTTGTTCACATACCTTTGTTCAATATACCTTTAGGATGCTGGAAAAGTATATCTTCTTTCATATATTTTTGAGGGCTTACATACAACATTTCACTGGCTTTTTCTTTAGAAAGTGTTGAAATCTATCAGACCTTTCAAACCTATTAAAAAGTTGAAAATACTATACTCATATGCCCTTCACCAGATTCATTGCTAAAATGTTGTCACATATGCTTTATTGCTCTATAGCTCTCCATACACACATGTGCTTACAGCACCCCCCACTCCCACCCCTGCTCAACACACACACATACTTATTATTCCCTGAAACACTAGGAGGTGTATTAAGCGTGTAATGACACTTCACTCCAAAGTAAATTGGGATGAATTTCTTAAGAATAAATACGTTCTATAACATAAACTCAACACTATCTTCACCATCTAGAAAATTACCAATAATTCCATAACAGAATCTCAGTTTATATTCATATTTCCATGACCTAAACATCTTTCATTCTGTTAATATTTTTTATTCTAGGATTCAATCAAGTTCAAAGATTCCACTTGTTTGTTGTATCTGTTTGGACACCTTTAACCTAGAGCCATTTCAGTTCCTCCAAAATTCCCTTTCTTGTTTTTTTCCATGACATTTACTTTGTTGAAGCAACCAGGACAATTCTCCCTAGAACATCTCACAACATGACTTTGTATGATTATTTTCTCATAGTGTTTTCTAAATTGTTTATGTATCCTTTATATGGCCAATAAATGGAAATTTTGGTCTAAAAGTTAAATATTTGTGAGAAGTATGGGTGATGGCTTGCCTCAGTCAGGTTCCACAACATGTCAGGTTGTTCTTTCTTTGTTATACTACGTTTGAAAACCTGCTTAGTGGGTGATTACCAGATACTACCATTATAAAAGTCCATATGTTCCCTTTGGAATTAGCTTTCTCACACATTTTTATTTTGATGTTAAAAATGCTTATCACAAAATCTAATTAGTTGCAAAAGATACATGACGTAGCATTTTAGATATTGTTGATATACTTCATGATGTTTAATTTTATGTTGCTTGACTGACCGTGGGGTACCAAGATTAAACGTTACTTCTAGGTGTCTGTGAGGGGTTTTCTGGATGAGATTAGCATTTGAATCTGTGGATTTAGTAAAGTAGATTGATCCCCCCAATGTGAGTAAGCATCATCCAGTTGAGGGCCTAAACAGAGCAAAAAACAGAGCAAGGAAGAAGTCACTCCTTTTTCCTGCCTCGCTGCTGAGCTGGGACATCTCACTTCATCTTCTCCTGCCCTCCGACAGGGATTTACACTATTAGCTTCTCTGCTTCTCAGGCCTTTGGACTTGGACTGAATTACATGAACAGCTTTCCTGAGTCTCCAGTTTACAAACAGCAGATCCTGGGATTCTCAGGCTCCCCAATCGCATGAGCCAATTCCTCAAGTAAATATATGTGTATAATTGGTTCTCTTTCTCTGGAGAATGCTGACTAATATGGGCTTTAAATATACATATTTAAAATCTTGTAGCAGCAAATTTAGTTCATTTAATGTACGGAAAATATCTCTCATTAAACTGAATTGGCAAAATACCCAGCTAAATGAGACAATTTTAATTTTAAAAGTCTGACAGTTTTTTTAACGTGAAGAAACGTGGTAATTTCTATTCCCATGATGACCATATCACTTCTGAATTGTAACTCATAGGTCGACAGGGAGATGGAGAGTGAGGAAGTGGGCAGAGACAGAAAAACAGAGAGGTTTGCCATGACTTTTTCATCAAGCTGCAATAAAGAGAGCCCTTGTTGTTATTTTCTTACAGAAGCCCTCTTTTCTTTTCTTTCTGGAGGTTCTCCCTCAACATGAATGTATTCTAGAATTGTCTCTTTATTCAGTTTTCAGGAGTTTTTAACACCCAAAGCTCCACTGCAGGATTTGGATTGGGAGAAAGGATTTCTTCCTCTTTTTCTTCCTTTTTTCCTTTTTCTTCTTTCCTTCCTTTCCTTCTTCCGTTTTTCCTTTTTGTAACTTAGGAGAATGATAATTGTGAAAAGGAGTTAAAAAGGAGAATTTGCACAGCACAGGTGCATTCTTACAAGGATCAAATTTAGGAAGGGGTGCTTCTGAAAGTTGAAGGTATGCCAATTGATTCCCTTAAACAGCATCCAACACTTTTAGCCCCTGAAGAGTCTTCTTGTGCCCCAAAGGGTACGTATACTCCAGTATGAAAACCTCTGGTTTAAAGGACAATCACAGGGATAATAATAGCTAATAGTTTAGGAGTTGCTAATATTGGTCAGGCCTTTTAGATGTTTTATTTATAAAATTCACAACAGTCCCATGAAGAAAGCATTATATTTCTAATGGAGAATCTGGCATTTGCATACACATGAACTTCATGTGACCCTGCAGAAAACTAACCAAAGCCTCAATATCTCCACTATCTGAAGCTGCCACTCAAATGAATTATAGTCAAGGCCTTTTGACTAATTTTCCTAAATGAGGTCCAGAATTTTATACAATGGTAAACAAGAATTTTTCATGGATGTTTAAATATACTCTATGAGAATGATGTGCTAACAAGACCAAGGCCTCTGTTTACTGTTCACAGCATAGACCAGGATCTAAGAGGTTATCTTCTTTAGTTGATTGCGAGGTGGAATTATTTTATACATCAATATAGATGCTCAGGTTGATACTTCATTTCTTCCTTATCCTAAAGAATTCTGGTCCCTGCTGTGCAATGGGATTTAGTTTTCTTTTATTTTTTATTTGTGCTCTTACTACTGAACAGAACATCAGGAAAAGAACATGCATGAAATATTTAAATAATAGTTTCTGGGATAATTGATTACAGATCTTGAGAACACTGCTCACCCTACATCTGTACACCCAACTCCTATCTATCTATCTGGATATATACACATACATATATGTTAAGTTAATCTGAAAAGATGCCATTTGAATTCAGAATATAACTCCAATTTGTAAATATGTAACTTTCCAAAACTATTTTTATGTTATTTTTGTTTACTTTTTTCCAATTTAAAAGCATTTTAGGTGCTTAAATTGCCTTACCTATGTAAACTTTCTTTGAACATCTTTATGCTGGCCATAGACTGACTGCCAGTCTGCTAAAATAACAGAAACAGAACTTCCTCAGCGAAAGCTCTAAAGCTAATAAAACATCAGCCCCAAAAGCACTGACTCAGGTGAAATGTTTCGAAGGCTCAGGAAAGGGATAGCAAGCCTCGTCAATTCGCATTGACCTTTCTCTTGAAGTCATCCAAAACGCCTGCTCACTGCAGGAGCATCCTGAAGTCAGAGGCAAAGAGGATATCCTTTTGGCTGCGAGTTTTTGTATTGAAAGAGCTCCTTTGTTAAAGCATGACAGGATCAGTAATAAACAGGCAATCTAGATTAATGAATATTTGATAGCACGAAAGGAAGTTATACATAGAAATTTAAAATAGTCACAAATCACTATCGTTTCAACATGTTGCAAGAGATAAATGTATAGCTGAAACTGAAAAAAAAAGGCCCTGGATGATGTAAAATTAATAGAATTTTTTTCCTGCTTTTTCTCCCCAAATCCCCCCAGTATATAGTTGTATATTTTGGTTGAAGGTCCTTCTAGTTGTGGCATGTGGGACGCCGCCCCAGCATGGCCCGATGAGCGGTGCCATGTCTGTGCCCAGGATCCAGCGAAACCCTGGGCTACCCAAGTGAAGCAAGCGAACTCAATCACTTGGCCACACGTTGGGCCCCTGCATGAATTGTTCTTAGACATGACTAATTGAACAGCAAAATAGTACTGCATATAGTTAAGTTAGAAGGGATATGACATTTTTCAGAATTTCAGTTTTAAGTGTCCAGAAATACAGTGTGATTTTGCAAAGTTCTAATTTAGATTTATGTACTGCATTTATTCATGTACTATGTATAAAGAAACATTGAATTGAGAGTTAGTGTATTTCGATTGTTGTCCCACTATTGCCACTAGATGACTATGATATTGAACAGGGCACTTAGCCAGTTTGGGCTCCTGCTTCCTCATGGGTAAAAATAATACAATACATATTTATAAGGCCCCTAATAAAGGCCAAGAATTGTGCAGTTGTCAGAAATTCAAAGATGTTTAAGAAAGTGTTGCTACCATTTAAGAACTTAAGAGGTGTGTGTGTCTGTGTGTGAGAGAGAGCAAGAGAGGGAGGAGACACCATTTGAGTTGTGCACTGAAGGATGAATTACTGAAAAGGGGGAACCTAAGTATAAAATAAAAAAAATATATGGAAGAATGAGAGTGTAGAGTTGTTGGAAAATTATGTCCTTAGACTAGATCTTCAATTTGATCCTTAAAGAGTTCTAAATAACAAGTTATTGAACTCACGCCTGGTTGTGTATGTTTCAGGTAGCTCATAATGTGAATAAAGTTGGTAGTTTAGAGTGACTGTAATGAGGGAATATTCCCAAATACAAGAGTGAATAGGAAAGATTAAATATGGAGAAAGACAACCACGTAGTATAGGATATTTGTTTACATTTTAAAAGACTATTGTAGTATTTTGACTGTTTTTAAAAATACACTACCTTTAAAAGGTAGAAAAATAAAACTACTTCTCATTTATAAACTTTGTATTCCTGAATGCTGATCTGGAAAAACAGAGACGAAGTAAGAAGGCATAGAGATACAGTGACTGCTTTGGTGAGAAAAAGTGCCTAGTGAGAATGGCAGAAGGATCGATAGGATCAATCCCTTTTAGAATCAGTTCAAAGTATATGTTGCTCTTTTCCCTTCCTCCATGGCTCCCAATAAAGCCCCCATTTCTTCAGGATAGAACTTTGCAGTCACAAAGCAAGTCACCAAGGCAAGATATGAATAGCAATATCAGTTCTCTATTGTAGCAGCCCGAAGTGATTGCATCTCATATTGCAGGCAGGGAGAGAACTATACCAAGAAGCAATACTGCACTTCTACCATGACAGTTACTACCCTCACAAATGCCCTTTAATGTCATCTAACAAGGGACATTTTCAAAGTGCACAATATAAAATGTTTTCCTATTAAGTGGCTTTATCACTGCAACAGCTGACTAAAGATAACCCGGAATATTTGGGATTGGGTTTGGAGTGAGGTAGTGAACAGTTAGGAATCTGTTTTTAGAGATTGGAATAATAGTGGCCATGTTATATAATGGTGAAGCATTTGGTAAACCCACTGTCCTAGAACCTTTGAGAGACAGAACATCTAATTAATGAAGCTATGGCTCTGGCCAAAGAAATTCCTAGAATAATGTTACTTGGGGGAATTGTGTTTCTAACTGCCTTGGATAAGGTACTAAAGGAGTAGGAGACGTCAGAAAAAAAAATTGCCCTGTTGGAAGAAGTGAAAGGGGAATGAAAGAATCCAGAAATTTCACGATTTAGAGGGATATGAAATGAAACCATTGCCCATCTTTTACCAGTAGAAGATAAAATTCAGTTATACTTTGAATCATAAGACATTTGTTAAAAGTTGTAATTGTATTAATGCCCCAGTAAATCTTTTTAGTTGAATCAAATGACTCAATGAAAGGGAATAAGTTTGAGGTCCGTGGAAGGCTGATAATCTCAAAATACTTGTGACTGAGTTTATGTACAGAGACGTAGGTCGTGGAAAAGATTGTTGGTAAGATTACGGGCAATAGAGCTGTTTGGATTAGACTATTTATTTAATCTTTTTTTTTTTTTAGGGTGAAAGCCTAGATTTAAAGATAGCACGACAATTCAAAATGTAATGATCCTTAGTTTCTTAATATTTTACAGCCAGGAAGCAGTCTAAGGATTCCACTCAGGTAATAAGAAATGTATATTTCCCAGTTCTATCATTGAAGGTGGCCAAGGAAGATAAAGAGAAAGGAAGCTTGTCCCAGAGGGAAGAGTCAAGAGCCATAGGTTGGGGGGGGGGGGGGGGGGGGGGGGAGGGGGGGGGTTTGGGCAACTTCCTGAGAGCCATAGTGAGCCTAATCAAGGAACACTCACTATGTTGAGTAGGAGAAATATATAATATTTTATTGTAAAATGTAACGTTTTATTACATCTTATTTCAGGAAAAAGCTTGGTAGAAAATACAATGACAGAGCAACTTGAGGAAATGAGTGGAGTGGACTCCAATTTCATAAAAATGGAACAAATATAATGCTATACAATATTTGTATGTTTCTGTGCCAAACAAGCTTATATAAAACTGCCCTGCAAAATTTTAGTATCTTATTCTTATATATTACTTAAGTAAAAAAGAAAAAAATCTTAATACTCCATGACCATTAAGTAGTTGAATGTGTTCTTCATTTTAAAAATGTATAGTTTTTAAAAATTCTTCAAAAGATTAAATGAGTTTTGAAATAATCTTAAATATTGGTTCTGTGCATTTGCAAATGCATCAAATATATGTATTAAGAAATTATTTATCTATATTGATTTGAACTCCACTCAAAATAATGAATAAAATATATTGCTTTGCAAATAAATTGAAATTTTAGATTTTTTAAAATAACTAGCATTCTTTTTTATCATTAAATATCATGAGTATCTTTCAATTTCCTTAAATGTCATTTGTAGCTCTTAGCTTTTGAGCATTCTGAAATAATGAAAAGGATTATACCATATCAGACCCCTTTTTGGACAATTGGCAGGTGGGGACAAATATTCCAAATTCCAAAGTTATTAGCTCTGGAATTCAGTGAGATTGCTTGCTAACTATTAGTACTTATCGCTCTAAATCTACAAATATAATTTTGCAAGCAGATATGTATTAAAATGTGCACTTCACTATATTTTAATTATCTTTATTTTTCCTCAGATACTTTCCATCTAAACTGCTTGTTTCTATTTTTTTGTATTCCTTGCAAAACTTTCACATCAACCTGTGTTGGAAGAAAAGGTTTTACTCTCCTTTGTCTAAGTAGGTGGTGAGGTTTAATATCATGTAGACCTCCTGCATACTTGAGAGAGACCTAGGAAAACTGAGCAACTCCCTGAAACGGCCCAAGTTCTCACCTTAAAGACTATCTCAAGCTAAAGACAAAAGGTGATGTTGTTGGAGCAGGCAGTTATGGGAGGTGATCAGGCAAAGCACAGTAAACAACAGTATGGTTGTTAGGCAGATTTAAGTCTGCTGCCTTCTCCATTAAAAGAATTTGCAGAGATTTAGTCCTTCTGCTCTTCCTTATACACCCTCACAAGCTGAGGTTTCCCTTATAAATGTAAATTTCTCTTACAGAGGGTAACTCCTATTTGGTTTTCAGAATTTTTCCTGTGTCTGCTGTTTTTTTAAAAAAATCCACCTAAAATAACCCTTATGCTAAAGCAGCATATTTTGGGGTGACAAATTCTGCTCCCCTTTACTCTTTCCTTACTCAGATACATCCTACAAATTCCTGCGCATCACAACACTTCCTTAAAATAAAGAGAGGCAAAAGTACCAGTGCTTCAGTTATTTAGGTATTAAGAATCACCTCAAGTGCTGCAATAATATATGCAGCTTGGTTTTAGAAACTTTCTAGAACTTGTGTATCATTAATTTTTTTAACCATGCATAATTTTACTGTTCTGTTTTAGTCTATGTATATATACGGATTCTAAATGAGTTATTGTTGCTATCTTATTGAACATTTGAACAAATGCTTTACTGCAAAATCTTTTACACATAAAAGACAAAATAATTTTGAATATATAAAGCAATCTACTACTGACTCTGATTTTTAAAAAAAGCAACCTCTCTTCTGTATGCTGAAATGGATTCTTCAGGTCACAGAAGTCAGAAAAAATGAAGGATATGAACCTGGGATCTCCATCTGGCTGCTGAGCAGGGACTCAGCAGTTAGTATGATATGGGTTTGCCTTAAGTTTGTAGAACAGTTGTCATGGCAACTGCATTTCTATGCATCACTGCTCGTACCAGAGCAGGAGCAGGACTAAGAAAAAAGTTCCCTCGTCAGAAACAGAAAACACAGGAAAGTAAAATTTTGCAGCTGTCTTTGCCAGAAAAAAATGTGTATGTGTGTGTATGTGTCTGTGTTTTGAGGAAGAAGAAAAGTAGCAACCATTTAAAAAATTATAAGCCATTATTTTTTCTTGAGACGCCTACATGTATCTGAATTTCATTAAACAGCCATATAAAGTTTAGAAGGAGATGAATATATTTTACACCTTAATTAACTTACTGAAATTGAACCAGATTACTAAATTAGCCAACGAATTTGAATACACCTCTAATCTTTCTAAGTGTATTTTAGAATAAATGTTATAATAAAGTCATGGAATTATAATGAAGGGATTTATCCTTCACAAAATCCGTTATGCGGTTGAATGGATTGAAGTGTGGTGTGTAGTAACAAATATTAATATTTGTGGTAATTACAGAATAATGAAGTATGCTCTTTAATATGGCATAGTAACTAAATGAAATAACATTTGCTGGTACTATTAATTTAAGTTAAACTTGTACATTGAATAAAAGGAACCCCCAAATCACTTTTATCGCTAACTCTTTAAGGAGAATCAGTCTTGGTAAATATTAAGTGAAGAATCCTTTGTTTCCTGGCAGGTCTGTTTATGGAGATTTGGAGACCTAGGCAGAACCCCTGCTTCACTCTAAAACAGGTGGGAGATTTAGAAAATTAGGGCAAGGAGGCTGGTGTAGTGTGGGAATCTATATGTGAGCCTGAGTTTAGTGAGGGAAGGCAAAAGCTTTGATGTTAAATCTTAATTTGGGGAAAGAATTGAGATGATGAGGAGTTTCTCAAGCCTGATAAGGAATTAAACAGGGATAATGCTAAAGGAATAGATGTGTCTAATATTTTCATTAGGAGTATTTCTAGTCTATAAATTTTAAGAATACAGAAAAAATATATGTCAAAAATAAAGATTGGTGAAACTTTAATTTTAAATGCTGCTGATTTAGCTATTATGTAATAGAATATCCTTTAATAATGGTTCAAAATGTAAATGTTTCAGTGATGAATATCAATGTATTAAATAATTGCAGGGATTACAAAGGATCTTATATCTGGAAATAATAGTTACGTTTCTAAAATAGTCATAGCATAGTTTTTATAATTTTATTTTATTTGAGAATATTATACTGAACTAATTGCCAGCAATGGCACATACCAGTTGTATGTAGGTGGATATAGAAATTTTCTGAAAATGGCTTTATTTACCATCTTTCTTAAAAGATAGCGTCACTGGATATACCCCTAGATTTATTTATTTTTTATCTTTTAAGTTCTTTGAAGGTATAATTCCACAATGTTTTGGATGTTACTGTTGCTGTTGAAAATTTTGTATCAGTGTTGCAATTCTATTGTGTAAATTTCATTGAGTTTAGGCTCTTTTCTCTGTCTTTGGTTTTCTGCCATATAATTATGTTTTATTTCAATGTGGGTTTATTTTCATTTAAATTATTTGTAATTTATTGTCTAAAATCTAAGAATATGTGTCTTTTATTATGTACTTCTAAACAATTCTTAACCTGCATATCTTTGTATTACTCTCTTATTTTCTCTTTTTTCTTTCTGATATTCCAATTAAATATGTTAGAACTTCTCCTTCCATCCTCAGCATGTCTTTTTTTTAGCATTTATTTAATATCTTCTATTGGTTTTCTCTTCAGTACAAAATCCTATTTAACACATTAATTGAGTTTTCTAAATTCAATTATTTTCTTCACTTAAACTTCTATTTTCGAGCCAACTCTGATGCCCTTGTGGTTACAGTCAGCGCATGCTCCACTTGAGTGGCCTGGGCTTGGTTCCTGAGTGCAGAACCACACCATTTGTCTGTCAGTAGCCACACTGTGGCAGCGGCTCACATAGAAGAACAAGAAAGACCTACAACTAGAATATCCAACTATATACTGGGGCTTTGGAGAGGAAAAGAAAAGAAAGGAAGATCGGCAAGAGTTGTTGGTTCAGGGTAAATCTTTCCCAGCAAAAAAACAAAAACACCAAAGAAAAATTGTACAAATCAAGGTTGTAAGATGTGCTTTAAGAAAAAATTTCTATTTTGTTTCTGCAATAGGTTTGATCTTTGTTTATGGATTCTAACTTCATTATATTTACAATTCCTTTTTATTTCTTTAGACATTCTGAATACACATTTTATATATTTCATCTGATCATTCCAATAGCTGAAATCTGTGTGTTTAATTTTACTGTACCTTGATTTTATTACAGAAACTTTCCTTGTGCTCCATATTTATAGTCAAACCTATCTTACCCTCATTCCCTCCACACCATACCTAACCCTTGGCAAACACTAACCTGTTTTGCATGTTTATAATTATGTCATTTTAAGAAAGTTATATACATTTAATCATACAGAAGTGACTTTTTGTTTTTTTTTCTCATTATTATGCCCTTGAGATCCATCCAAGTTGTTGTGTTTGTTAACCGTTTCTTCCTAGACATAACTGAGTAATATTGCATGGTCTGAAGGTTCCGCAGTTTGTGTAACCATTCCTCTGTTGAAGGATATCTTGATCCTTTCCAGTTTGGGGCTATTACAAATAAGGCTGGTAGAAAAAATCATATACAGATATTTGTGCGTGAATAAGCATTTATTTTCTTCAATAAATGCCTGAGTATAATATCTGTGGTTTGGTTTTTTTTAAAGAAACTGCCAAATTATTTTCCACAGTGGTTATGCCATTTCATATTCCCAACAACACTGTAGGAGAGAGATCCAGTTTTTCTACATCCTTGTTAGGATTTGTTACTGCCATTTTTTAAATGTTCGTTTTTTTAAATAGATATGTAGAGATATCTCATCATGGTCTTAATTTCTATTTCCCTAATGGATAGTAATGTTGAACATCTTTTCATGTGATTGCCATTTGTATAGCCTCTTATTTTAGATATTACTTTGTGTCCTTTGCACATTTTCTAATTGGATTGTTTAGTTTTTTTTTTTTTTTTTTTAAGGATTGGCACCTGAGGCAACATCTGTTGCCATGCTTCTGGTTATTTTCTTCTTCTTCTCTCCAAAGCCCCCCAGTACATAGTTGTATATTCTAGTTGTAGGTCCTTCTGGTTGTGCTATGTGGGATGCTGCCTCAGCATGCCTTGATGAGTAAGTGGTGCTATCTCCACGCCCAGTATCCAAAACGGTAAAACCCTGGGCCATCGAGCAGAGCCTGAGAACTTAAACACTTGGCCATGGGGCCAGCCCCCTGTTTGGGTTTTTTAATGATTGAGACTTAAGAGTTCTTATCATAGATGTGAGTCTTTTGGCAGATATGTAGTAAGCAAGGATTTTATCCCACTTTTAACTTGTTTTATTTTTCATCCTTTTTAGCAGGGTCTTTCAAAGAGCGAAAGTATCTGATTGTCATTTTATTTATGTTTTATGTTTTTCTCTCTGATTTTTATTTCTGTATTTTCTTCTTACTGCTTTCATTAGGGTTTCTTGAACATTTTAAAGAATTTCATTTTTATTTATCTTTAGTGTTTTTTAGTCTATCTCTTTGTATAACATTTTTAGTGCGTTGCTCTAAGTATTCCATTGTATCTAAATAACTTAACAAACTCTGTGTGTGTCAGCATTTTCTCAAAACTTTATCTCCTTTACATCCCTTTACCCTGCCACATTTATCTACACACATTGGTAACCACATTAGACAATGTTATAATTTTTGCTTTGACCATCAAATATAATTTAAAACCTCAAGAGTCAAAGGAGCATATGTTGTATTTATCAATAATTTTACTCTTTCCATTTTCTTTCTTCCTTCCTGAAATTCAAAAATTTCATCTTTAATCATTTCTTTTATATTTAAAGAACCTCCTTTAGTCATTTTTTTAGAGTAGGTCTGCAGACGACAAATACACTTGACTTTCCTTCATCTTACAATGTCTTTTTTCCCCTTCATTCCTGAAGGACATTTTCACTCAATATAGAATTCTAGGTTGACAGTTCTTTTCTCTCAGACTTGAAGAGTATTGTGCCACTTCCTTTTGACCTCCATGATTTCTGATGGGCAATTCAGTGACATCCAAATTGTTTTTCTCTTATAGGCAATGCTTTGTTTCTTTCTGGTGGCTTTCAAGAATTTTCATTTGTTTTTAGTTTTCAAAAGTTGCATTATTATGTGTCATGATATGGATTTTTTGAAGTTTGTTCTATTTGGGGTTTACTCACCTTCTTGAATCTGTTGGTTAAAAAAACGATATTATCAATTTTTTTTGTTTTGTGTGCCAAATTTGGGGAGTCTTCAACCATTATTTATATGAAGAGTTTTTGAGTCTCACCCTCTTTTCTGCTCCTTATGGAACTCTAATGACACAAATGTTTGATATTTTATTGTAGTCCACATGTGCCTGAGGCTATGTTCATTTTATTTTTCCAAACTATTTTCTTTCTGTTGTTCAGACTGGGTAATTTCTACTGATTTAGCATCGAGTTAAAAAAATTCTTTCCTCTGACGTCTTTATTCTGTTATTGAACCCATCAATTGAGTTTTATTTTAATTATTGCATTTATTTTAGTTCTGTAGTTTCCATCTGGTTTTTTATTATACCTACTATGCATTTGCCAAAGACTTTCTATGTTTTATTTCTATCAAGAATGTTTATAGTGTTCCTTAAAACATTTTTATGCTTGCTGCTTTAAATCCGTGTGAGATAATTTAACACCGGTGTCATCTCAATGTTGGCCTATGTTGTCCTATTTCATTCTGTTTCAGATCCTCCTGACTGTTAGTATAATGTGGGGTTGTCAGTTGTGACTGGACATTTTGGATTTTATATTATAATACTCTGGATCTTATCTAAATCTTGTACTTTAGCGTGTCTTCTCTAACACTGCTCTGGTGGATGAATGGGGGCACTGCCTCACTACTTCCATGTTGAGATTTAAATCTAAGATCTCCACTCAGCCTCTGTTGACAGGGTGGTAGAAGGGTGGAGGATGCAAGATGCTCTTTGTTACCACTGGGTAGGGGTGAAGTGGGAAGTCAGGCTTCCCATTAGGTCTCCACTGATACCATTCCAACTGGGATGGGTAGGAACACATTATTACTGCTTCCCATGTAGCTTGCACTGACACCGTAGAGGGGCGGTTTTGTTAATAATGATTGATTGTGAAAATCCTGACTCTCCACTAGTACTCCTTGACCTCATCCTAGCAGGGAGGGGAAGAAGTGTCTTGCTACCACTTAGTGGCTAGAAATCCAGGCTCCTCATACAGACCCCACTGAGAGTATGGGAATGGGGTTTAGAAGGGGCTCTTGTTGTTGCCATGTGGGGATGAAACACCAGACTCCCTACTTGGCTTTCTCTGGGGCCACCATAGTGGGACCTTCTTATTCCCTGGTAAGGGTGGATGTCTAGCTTCCCCCATCAGCATGTACTGGCAGGAGTGAGGGTGAGGCTGTACTTTTTTCCTCTTTTATCTGGCTGAAGTAGATTATCATTTAAAAGTTTTCTTTCTAAAACTTTCTGTCTTGCTAGGTTGTCTATTTCTAGAAATTGGCTAGAGAAAGCATATCTTCTTGGAACTTGTTTCTCTGCCTATTGGTATTTCCAGGTTGCCAGCTTCTTCCGTAATCCAATCTGGGCTATATAAGGCAAAATACAACCCTGAGAACTCACCATTGTGTTATTCCTTGGGTCTTGAGGTATCTAACCAGTCTGCTTTCTTCTCTCTACATTCTATCTGCTTAAGTGTTATAGATGGACAGATAGATAGATAGGTTGATAGATTAACAATAGATTAATAATAGATCTATCAATCGATTTATCTATTCTGGGTTTTTAGTTTACTTAGCCAGAGGAATAGGGAAGAATCCATCTTCTCAGAAGCAAGTCTGACTGAATTTTTAAAGACACACTAAGAGTCTCTCAGCACAGCTACCACTCCCACTCTGATTCATTATCTCTCACGTGGACTTCTGCAATTGCTTCCTGACTGGTATCTGTTCTGTAATTCTTAGTCGCTCTCATGCACACTCTCATCTCACGGCAGCAGCAATCCTATAAAAAGTAAGTGTTTGTCAACCTCTGTTCAACACTCTCCAACAGTTTCTCAGTATACTCTG
The DNA here is from genome assembly GCF_021613505.1 of Equus quagga. NCBI lineage: Eukaryota > Metazoa > Chordata > Mammalia > Perissodactyla > Equidae > Equus > Equus quagga. The sequence continues at coordinate 38,587,224 of NC_060272.1, read as the reverse complement.
AATTAACCTAGTTCTTTTCTTCCCTACGCCATTTCTTCTCTTACCACTCTTTCCCATGGCTCAGTTTGCATTGGTCTTTTGAAGTCTGTTTTTGTTCCTAGAACACTCCACACATTTTCTCCCTCCTAAAAGCATTTTACTTCCTCTTCTCTTTCCTACAACACAACTACCTCAGTTATTGACATGGTTCATTACCTCACTGCATTTAGATCCATGCTGAAATGCAATCTTCTAGAGAAGCTTCTTGTCAATCTGTCTAGTAGCACCATCATTTTGGTTACTTCCTGTCCCCTTACCTTGTTTTATACATAGTACACACTCAATATACATTAGTTGAATTAATTTAAATTATTTGAATTAAATGAATAAATTCACATTAAAAAAACATAAACCTAGACATTTATATGTGTATATATATATTTTTTCTTATGTTTGCTAAAAATTCATTTTAAAACATCCGGCAGCAAGATATATGCCTAGATGTGACCAATATTATTTTTCTTTTTGGTAAATAACATTATTTCCAAATGTATAAATATATGATCTTCGGATTGGTCTTCATGAAAAAACTGAGCCTCTCACTAATTGTTGGTATTATCTTGAAATATTATGTATTTTCACTTAATTCTCAATTTGGAATTGTATTTTAGGATTAAAGTAAAAGCAGACATCTTATCTCTATTATTAGGAAGAAATGTTACTACATCCTTGAGCCTCTAAACAACACAATCTGTCAGGTTTTAAGTAGTCAGCATGCAAGAGTTATATAACTGAACTAGACTCCTGGGCTCTAGTTCCAGTTTTGATTATAACTCCCTGAGTAACCTTAGGAAAGTCATTTAACCTTCTGTGACCAAGTTTTGTTGCTATAAAAAGGAAATAGCAACATTTAACTCCCATGGGTCTTATGTACAGTAATTCATATTTGAAGTCATTTTCTAGATATTTACACACACAGAACAGATTGCTTTTTGAACTATAACACCAAAGTCAACACACAACTCAAAGAACACAGCCTTGATTCATATGTCCATCATCTAAAAGCTGTGAGTTCTTTCTCTTGGGTGATCTTTCGAGGGAAAAGTTGGATTAGTTTCTAAAATCATTAAGTCAAACATATTGCAGTCAGGAGCAAAATAATCTATGATAAATCCAATAAATCGAGCACATAGTTGCCCTTTTATGCTTTATCTTGATTTTTCAATCCTTAGTTTTTGTTAGTACAATTCCTCAATTGCAAGCAGTCTCCTAACATTTAGTAAATGTACTCTAAAAAAATGGGATTTTGTTTTCTATTGCACTCTAAAAACAAAATCACACATTTATGGAAGATTTACCATCTGTCAGATAAATTGCAAGAAGTGGGAGATACATACATGACCGCCTCATACTCTGAAAGCAACAGAGTGGGGGAAAAGAGCTAAGACACAAATATCACAATTTGAACTCCATTAAAAAACCCCAAAATAAAAGCAAAACACAAGAAATCCCCTTCGAACTTCTTAAGTTGACTGGGCACAATGTGTGTTTAAATGTTTGAAACATTGCTGGATTTACTCTTTATAAATGCATATCTAGTTTAAAGGAAATATTTTTTCTCAATGACTAATGAACATCCCTGTAACACGTCTCCTTACATGGCAAAATCAAATGTTTCACATTAGTTCTTCCAGGTCGGGTGGTGCTGTCCTACCTCGTTTCATTCATAAGGACAGGAGCTAATGTTTAGCTTCCAGAGTAGCAGAGAGACTTTCCTCTACCAGATTGTCAAACTTTTAACCAAATTTAAATCCTGTGCCTGAAAACTGCCTCATCCCAAGTAAAGCCTCCTTTCATTCAATCAAACTTTCAATTGATCTCTAAGGAAATACTTTCTAGCTAAGTTGCACTTCTGTGCTTTCTTTCTCTGCTCTCTTTCTCTGCAGTGAAGAGGGGGCAAAATGTTGAATCTCTTTTTGGTAGCAGAGCAAGCTCACTATAGAAAGAAAATTTGATTTGGCCAAGAATCCAGCAGAGTGGGGCATTCTTGACTGAGGATATAACCAATGAGAAGATATGCAAAGCACTGGAAACATTTCTTGTGTTTATCACTGGGACCTTGAGTTTGAGAGAAAAGGTCACAAAGAGTAAGGTGGGGAATATAGTCAGGAGGATCACAGTGGCAGACTTTGTGATGATGTTTTACATTAATTATAACATTAACTCCTCACATGACTCTGGAAAGTAAGAATAATTGTCCCCATTTTACAAATAAATATGCCTTGCAGAAAATAAATAACACACTAAGATCTCATAGGTATGGAATGACAGAGTCTACACTTACGCCCAGTTTCATCTGACTTCACAGCCCATGTTTTGATAGCTTGCTACACCAAGCACTGATGCAGCAATTCTGGATTCTCTTCATCTTCTCTCATCCCAAACATTATGGCAATTGTTTTTTAAGGCATTATTGGTATTAGATCTTTGCATGATAGTTACAAACTTAGGTTACATTGACTGCTTTTAATAAACTCATTCAACAAATACTTATCCTGTGTTAGAGATTATGAAAAGTGCAGTCAATAAAATGCTCGTTCTCTTATGGAGCTTGCAACCGAGCCATCCTAACACGTTCACAACAGTGTCAATGTGGATTGACCAATCCAGAACACAAGAATAACTCAGAGTCTGAAGTGTTTGTGAAACACTAAATCTTTTCATAAAAACATAAGAAAAAAATTTAAAAATTTAGCTTGACCAGTTTGATTTCAAAGAAAAAACCAAGATCACAAACATTTGGTTAATTTTAGAAAATGGAGATTATATTCCAATCTAGAAATTGGTTCATTGTGCACAAATATCCATATTACCCAAATTAGGTTCAAAAGGAAATTAGTTTATATATGTAATAATCATATAGGAACAAAGCTGGCCCCATATAGAGTAGAGTTAATGAAGACCATGTTCTTTAGAGACACATTACTTCATCCATTACTGTTTCTCAATAGTAATATTGGGAATTCATTCCACATAAAACTCTGATCTTATTGAAAATGAAATTCTTCTAACCTCTAAGCAGTAGTCTTCATGTCATGTTTTAGTGATTTCAATTTAGCAATACAATTTCTGAACACACTGCTTTATAAATATAGCTAAACATTCATGAATTGAAATATCATATTGGAAACAAAATCAAATTTTAACTTCAAAATGTAACTTTCCTCCTTCAATGGCTGTTTGTGACTATATCCTACTTCTTCTCTAGCTGCTTCTAGATTTCCAGTCATAAGCAAAACAATATTCAAAGGTAGCATGGAAAAAGCACCTCATATAAACCCAGGGCTGGTCTTGGTGCTTTCGGTGGTCAACTTTAAAACCTTGCACATGGCCCTTTGTATCTCTGGACCTTAGGTCCTTTCCAGCATAATGGAAATGCTCCAAATATATTACTGATGAGATCTCTTCAAAGTCTGAGACAAGTTTCCATTTCTTTTTTGGGAGAGACTTCAGCTCTCTATCACTGGCATACATCACCCCACAATTTGGCATGATGTCTCAAGAAAAATCTTAGAAAAAGAAACATGATACTATTGCATAAATTACATTTTCCAGGAATTTAACTCAAATACACACTCCCTAGAGTTTCAATAAGCTGACGGGAAATGGGCACTTTGAAAACTCAGAACTTAATACTGTGTGATTATCTACCTGTCAAAAATGTTGATGTTACGTAGAATGCACAACTATCTAAATTCTGTATATTTTTCAGAACATAATTTAAGATTCAATTTTATCTTGTGATTATCTCTAGATTTATCTTTAAGCATATTTGAATGATAAAAGGTGGATTGGTTCAATTCATATTCTTTGGTAAGCAAGAAGGTTATTAAATAACCATGGGTAGATATTATTAAATCAACTTTATCTGACAAAGCAGTCAACTGGAAAGATTTTGAAGCCTAAAGATGGTACCTTAAAAGAGGCAAATATAGGAAAAATGAAGCCAGGTGTAATGGTAAGGCTATAAAAATCATTTTATCTACTTTTGTTTTGCTTGAAGTTGGTCTGCATCATTGGTGTAAGTACACTTTCTCTTAAAGAGAAATTCATTGTTACAGCTTGGACATATATTATTGAAGGCAATATCCTTAGTACTGATAATAAATGTTTGATTAGCAATGTATAGTTTAGAAAGTCCTTCTTACTCATTATTTAATTTATTTCCTATAACATTTTTTTTCGAGAAGGGCAATATTAAAATTTTATAGCTATGGAAAATCGAGACCAAAAAGGTTTAGATGAGTATCCATTATAGAGCTGCTAAGCAACAAAACCAATTCTTCTATTGGTAATAAATCCCACTTCATTTTTATCTTTTTGTCTCTAAATCTAACTTAAAGAAATATCATTAGTTCTTGACAAAACTATATTTTTTCTTTTTAAAATTCTCCACCTACATTTTAAAATACTTTGGTAACACTTTATCAGATTTCAGAGTTCTTCTAGAAATCACTACTTGACCTTGGTCTGAAATACTAATAAAAATGTTAATGAGCCCCTAAATTAGCACACAAGTGAACAGCAGCTATGTTACTGGTGCTCCCACCATCTGCTGAAGAGTGTAATCATCATCTCCATAAACACAAGCATTTATAATTTATCACATAGCAATGACACCATGCTAAAGTCTGTAAACTTTTAATACTTTACTTACAGAGGATTTTATGATTTACAGTGTGCTTTTTAATACACGGTTCATTATCCCATTTTAACTTCATAACAAACGTAAAAGTGAGAAAGGTAGGTATTTTTGTCTCCATTTTCTACTTGAGATAAATGAGGCCAAGATAAATGATGTGGTGTTCCCGGAAGACAGAGTTAGAAGTACAAATTTAGTATCGCTCACATTTGTTTTGGCTTATCCCAAAACAGAAAAAAATGATTCTGCTTGTTGTCTTCTGACAGAACATTAATACTGACAATAAACCAAATTATCTAAAACTACAAAGCAGTAAAATGGGAGGAAAAAGTGAAGAATGAAGCACAGTAATAAATAACTTATTTGGAAGTGACACTTTAACAAATATTTTTCCAGAATGTGAAATATAAAATTAAGACTGTAAATAATTTCCTTTCTTAACTTTTGACTGTGAAAATACTGCTACCTTTAATTGATCATTTAAATTGATCAGATGAGACTATATAAAGAAACAGCTTCAAATTTTATCACTTTAATATTAGTAATAGAACCCATCCAAAGTTTGAAAGTCATTTTTTAATGCTCTAAATGTCATCAAAAGGAAGCCTTTTGACGGAAACTGACTTGTGTTCCATGAAATATTCACACACGATTCTGGAGCTTTCTTCCTTCTTAAGAAATCTTTCCATAAAATTCTTCTTCAGAAGTCAGCATCTACCTCTGTATTAAACTTTTATCTAGAGAGTTAAAGTTTTATAAGGTTTAAGACTGTAAAATATTAAAGTGAAGGTTGAGGTTCTGATATGTTCAGTTAAAGAAACTGAGCAAAGCTTTTCCTTTTTTTTACTCTTATTCTTTTCTTCATAAAGAGCTTAAGAACTGAAATATAGTGCACTTCAGAAATTCCCTAAGGGACAACACTGATTGACTGTTTCTTCTTTCATGTGTCATAACTGGTATTCTAAGACTCAGTTAAAATAAATATTAATCTGGTCAATTACTAGCTGATTTGAATTACTAATTTATTTTTTATATCTGAGTTTAATTATAGTAATCCAAACTTCCACTTCTCCAGCCTATGCAATCTTCCAAAAACATTTTTAATGATGATCAAAGACAAATATTAACCTGATTTTGGTAACTATCAAATTCTAAATATGACACTTTTTCTGAAAGCAATTTCACAAATATCTTCAACATATTATCATCAACATCTCTGTGGCATTTTATCATTTGGAAAGTGTTTTCATATGTACTAACTAACTTTGCATTAATAATTATTATCCCCAGGAAGTTGAATCTCCTATCTTCCATAGGTAGCTGTAGCAGATAAGTAACTCTTTCTCTAACATCGTACTTATAATAGAATTGTAAATAGAAATCAAAACTGGCAAGAATAAGGAGGTCAGTCACTCTTCCAAGCAAAGTTTTGATGGAGTATAACATATGTCACCGGGAAAGACAGTATACACGTCTAGGTCACAGATTTCTACAAAAATAGATGTGTTGGGTGGGGAGTTAGAATGTCCTATACAATAATTATTAAGATATTTTCTCGGGGCTGGCCCCGTGGCCGAGTGGGTAAGTTCATGCGCTCCACTGCAGGTGGCCCAGTGTTTCATTGGTTCGAATCCTGGGTGCGGACATAGCACTGCTCATCAAACCACACTGAGGCAGCGTCCCACATGCCACAACTAGAAGGACCCACAACGAAGAATATACAACTATGTACTGGGGCGCTTTGGGGAGAAAAAGGAAAAAAATAAAATCTTTAAAAAAAAAAAAGATATTTTCTCATGTAAGAATTTTGGGCCTGGTGAGTGACTCAATGTTGCATAACTAAGCTAATGTAAAAATTTCGTAGCATTTTATTTAATTTAATTAGTAATACTATGATTTTCCTAAAAACAAAATCTCACAAGATGACCATTTGAAGACACTTGTTTTTCTGCCCCAACTTAGAAAATGAAAATGCATAACAGATGGTTACACCCTTTATTGATAGTTGCCTTCAGTTCATCAAGTTTTACTTTTGATTATAGAAAATTTTACCCTAGAGTTCTTTCTATGTAGTGTTGTTAGCCATTACTGTTTATTTTGGGAAAACCAATACAGCAGATACTTGATAGTCACCAGAAAGAACACAGGGATATTTCCTGTTAAAAGGCTAACGTTTCCTGCAGACACTTCATGAGTCAAATTTAACTCAATTATAGGAAGAAATTCCAACACTGACGTTGTCCAAAGGAGGTAGTTACATATTAATTAAACTATTGAAATGTATGGTAATGAGCACACAATAAAGGTATTGTCGAAGAGCTTCTTGGAATAGATAAATGGATACCTCACTGATTTTAGGGGCCCTTCCCACCTGTGATTTATGATTCTATCTGCTCTTGTTGACAATAGGGACTGTCTGCCAACTTGTCTACTAACTTTTCAGAGTTGGTGGTAAATTGTTAAGGAAATCTACATCTGCTTTTTTTTTATGGGCTCCAAAATAAAAATCTTAACTTAAAAAAATGGAAGTGAAGGTATTTCTTCCATTTCTGGTTTGGTGGGAAGTTATTTCGATTTGTTAAACTCTATTAAGTTAGATTTTATAGATAAATTTTTATCCTTATGTGTGTGACACATATTTCCAATATTTCAGACACCTAGATTTCATATTATTTATCACTGATCACTACTTTCTTAACAACTGTATAGGGTGCAGAATTTCAATTCAGTTCATACTGGAATCCAAACGCCCAGCAAGTAGCAAAAATTTTGATGCACAGAAAATGTGTTTGCTCCATCAGCAGTGGAATTCAAAGTTAATGAAGCCATAATGAAATATGAGTTATGTCTCTTTTTAATGTAGTATATTTAATAGCACTCTTTTATGGCTACAAATTATCCCCTTAACCATGAAAGGTAGGGACAAAATCAATAATACTCTTGCCCTATGGGAAGAGGTGACAAAGGTAAGGTACAATTCTGGAGAACATATAAGTTATTTCTCACACTTCTCCAGTATTTGTGAGGAGTGTTCAGAATAGCTATATTCTAAAGAAAGAGACTTCTTCTGAGATCACAGCTAAACTGTAAGAAAAAAAGCTTAATTATCTTTTATCTTCCAAGTTTAGAAGGCATCATCGAACCGAGGCTTTCCCATATTTGAAGCCACTACTTAAAATTTGAATTTAATAAAAATGTTTTTGCTAAAAATGGTAAAGGTCCTAGACACACACACACACACACAACATATTTTAATATATTTTGAATAACTAATCTTGTGTGCCAATATTTAGTAATATAAACTGTTAAAAGATTTGCTAAAAACATAAGAACTGTTTTTCTATTTCCTTTCAAAAAATAAAACAAAATATAACTGGGTTTTTTGGTTTCCTCTGAAATAGGCTCTCCTCCTCTCTTCTCATGCACATGTATTAAATTCAGTCCAAAACCACCAAGGGTGGGAGAGGAACCAATCAGGTGCTAAAACCTGTTCTTGAATATGGAAAAATAAGAAGATGAATTACACATGCTGCTTGATCTTCATGAAAATATGCTTGAGTGGGGAAACAAATAAGTACACAACGAACAGAAGTGTGTACACGGCAGAAAGGGATTATTGCAATAAATAGACTAAACAACCTGTAATGAGTACACAAAAATAAACTGTTAAATTGAGGAGAAAATAGAAAAGTTATATGTAAAAACTGAAACTTGATTGTAGTTTTGAAGAAAAACATAGAATTTCAAAAGGTAGAATATGATATCAAAAGGATAAAGAGTATTGTAAGTTCTATGAATAAAACATAGAAAGAGATATTTAACTCCAAGATTTTTCCAGGAAGTACACTTACTTAGAGTGGTGGAGCTTTCAATATCTAGTGGGTAATATAAGATGTAGCCAGCCCTGGTGGGCTAAAGGTTAAGATTTGCTGCTCTCACCTCTGTGACTTGGGTTCATTTTCTGGTCAGGGAACCACACCACCCGTCTGTCGGGTGTCATTCCGTGGCAGCTGCATGTTGCTGTGCTGCTGAAAGCTGTGCCACCAGGATTTCAAATACCAGCAGGGTCACCCATGGTGGACAGGCTTTAGTGGAGCTTCCAGACTACACAACTTGGAAGAAGGACCTGTCCACCCACTTCTGAAGCATTGGCCATGAAAACCCTGTGAATAGCAGCGGAGCATTGTCTGATATAGCAGTGGAAGGCGAGAGGATGGCGCAGAAAGACCTGGCAGGGTTCTGCTCTGTTGTCCACAGGATCGGTAAGGCATTATATGCAACATTAAGAATTTTATTCTTTATAGTGTAAGCAATAGGAGATGCTGAAACCTTTATGAAGAAGTGAAAATAAGATATATTTTTTAGAAGTTTAATTCAGAAAATTTTGTCAAGCGTATACTTTAGCAGGGAAAGAAGTTAAAGACGGAAATTAATTATCACACTACTGTCAAAGTCTACTTAAACAGAAGCAATGGAGAACAGAAAAAGAGAGGAAACATATTTGAGAGATAAAAGGGATTAGTGACTAATTTAGTATGAGAGACAAATGAAGGGAACTAAATAAAGATGCCTCCAGGGTTTCTCTTCTGAGAATATAGGAAATATAGGAAAATAGGTTCTGAGCAGGTTCAAGTGAGAGTTGGGAAAAAATTGACGTTTATTTACTACATGCTACAAACTGTGCTAGTTACTCTGCATACATTATCTTGTTTACTTCGCGTGAGAATGTAATGATAGACATTATCTTCTCTGTTTTTGGTAGAACAACAAGCATGTCAGGAAAAGTAACTTACCTATTATGGTACAATTTTAACTGATAGAAATGGAATTTTTACAAATTAAATAAACGCATGTTTGTTTTGAACTTTAATTTGATGTAAGTGTACAGTATGTACTATTTTGTGTCTGGATTTTTCTCAGAGTTATGTCTATGAGATTCATCGTGCTGCATGTAGCAGTAATTCAGTTTTTATTGCTTTAAAATAGTCCGGTGTATGAATATACCACACTTTATTCATTCTATTGTTGGCAGATATTTGGTTGTTTCCAGTTTGAGCTATTACCAATAATATTGTTATGAACTTTTACATACGTTTGGGTTTACACATGTGATTATTTTGAGAGTGTGGATGTTTAGGAGTGGAATCGGTGGTTCATAATGTATGTGTGTGTTCACATTCAGTGTATATTGCCAGACAGTTTTCCATACTAGTTCAGAGATTTACATTCACATCAGTAGTTGCACTGCATCTTTGAAAATACTAGCTATTGAATTTTTTTTTTCAAAAGTTTAGACATTCTGATGGATACTTTATTATATTTCATTGTGTTTTTAATTTGCATTGCATTAGTAACCTTTTGAGTGTCTGCTTTTGTAAAGTGGCCTGTTCAAGGTTGCTAATTTCTAAAAAGTTGGTTCTTTGTGTCTTCGTTGCCTATAGAAGTCCTTTATATATTCCAGGTAGAAGTTCATTTTTGGAAGTATATATTATAAACATCTCCTCTGTGACTTGTTTTTCACTCTCATAATGGTGTGCGCAGATGAACAGAAGTTTTGCATTCCAATAAAGTCCATTTTATCAATCTTCTTTGGATCTTCTTTAAGAAATCTTTGTCACAATACATAACGATATTTCTGCATATTTTGTCTAGATGTTTTATGGTTCTCACCTTTACATTTTGTTATGATAAATCTATAGTTGATTTTGTATATAGTGTGAAAAGGTATCAAGATTTAAAATTGTGTCTTTGCAGGGGCCAACCCCATGGCCAAGCAGTTAAGTTTACATGCTACCCTTCAGCAGCCTGGGGTTCACAGGTTTGGATCCTGGGCACTGACCTAGCATCTGTCATTAAGCCATGCTGAGGTAGCATGCCACATAGAAGAACTAGAAGAACCCACGACTAGGATATACAACTGTGTTCTGGGGGGTTTGGGGAGAAAAAGAAAGAGGAAGGTTGGCAACAGGTGTTAGCTCAGGGCCAATCTTCCAAAAAAAATTTTTTTTCTTTGCAGATACACAACTGATCCAACATTATTTACTAAAATCACCATATTTCCCCACTGCACCGCAATGGCAACTTTGTCATGTACCAGACATATGTGTTCTGTTTCTATTTCAACTAGTTATTCAGCTATCCTAACACAAATAACACAATGTATTTTTCCCTTAGCTTTATAAGTTTCATTATTTTGTAGAGTAGCTCTTTAAGATTGTTTACACTATTTTTGATCCTTAAAAATTCCTTAAAATTAGAGTCAGCTTAGCAATTTCCACCAAAAAATGAAGGAATGTGAATTGGGATATAATTTAATCTGTACATGATTTGGAAAGAATTGATTTCTTTACAAATTGACTCTTCTCATTCTTAAGTATGATATATCCTTCCACTCATGTAGTTTTAAAAAAATTTATCTTAGAAATATTCACAGTTTTCAGTGTAGAATCCTTATACATCTTTCATTAAATTTATTACTTATAATTTGTTAAAGTTTTACAGTTCTTATAAAAGTCATCTTCTACACATTTCACTTGTTATGGTTTATTCTAATTTAGAGGTGTTAAAGTAACTTTATATAGTGATTTTACATCCAGTAACCTTACTAATTTCATTCATTAATTTAAATTTATCTGAAGATTACTTTTTGAGGGAGAGGCGGGGCTTAATTTTGGTCATTTGATTCTGTTTTTTGGTATGCCTGGAACTTTTTATTCAAGACCAGATATTGCATATGAAAAATTGTGAAGATTAATGATGATATTATCTTCCTCTGAGAGGATGAAATTTTGTTTTGGTAAGAAGATAAAGTACAGGAAAATCACGTTTTTATAGATGAAGAAAGTCAAATTCTACTTACTTATTGAAACCTACTTACTTACTGGCACTTTCTTGTGGAATATAGCCCACTCAGCGGGCAACAAAAAACCTGGGGTGTTTTCCTTAGCCCCTTCTCCTTGGCAGGCTTGAATTCCAACTTTTGCCTGACCAGTAACATGAGATTTCTTACATTTCTGTTTGGTTTTTAGCCCTAGTGGCCATTTACTGCTTGGTTTATTGGCATCGCTTCCAATATCCGCGCAGAGTGTTAATCAGCAATTGCCTTAAGGGAGAAAGCTGTGGGCAGAGCGTCCGGCTCTCTCCTTTGCTTCCCTCTCATCCAGGGGCTTGGATTTCCAAGTCTTGTTCAGCTTGGTAGCCCTAAAGTCTTTTCTCCTCACAGTGAGGCTTCAACGTCCTCCAATTCATGATTTTTCGCGAATTGGCTAAGGATTTGAGGGTAAAAATTAGCTGCACATATTGAGCTCATCTCAATTCCTCTCTCTCCTCTCCAGGATCCTGCATCCCCAAATCCTTACTGTCTTGGTTTCTGTTTTTGTTTGTGTGTTTGTTTATTTTTAAGCTACTTTTTTTTTTCATTCTCGGCTGGAGAGGAATTTGATTCTAGCTTCTGTGACACCATCAGAAGCATTAATCTTGTGTTCTTCTAAGCATAATAAACTTGGAGGGCAGCATAAAATCTATATAGAACCATCTGTCTTGAACTCATGAGAAATTTGAAGGTACACATGAAATTTTAAATTTGAGATTTATTCACCCAAATTTGCCAGTATAAACCATTTGAGTGACTTAGATGTAAATGTAAATGTGTGCTTTCCAAATATATTTGTATTACATGCAACCTAAGTAAATTATTTAGGGTATACAAATACGTTGAATCAGAAATCTAGATCAAAACTTCTTAATGCAAGATACACAACTTTTTTTGTTCTTAGTCTGTTTAAGTAAAACTGCAATGGTTCACCTTTAATCAGTGCAAGACAAAAATGGATACCCATTAAAGTGAGTATAAATAAATTATTCAACAAATAAGTAAATTAGCATGCCTATCTTATCATAATTTTTATTTGCCTACTTTATTTTTTTTAATGTTTTAGTCTTGCCTTTGCAGACAAGCATATTATTCTTACCAGTTTTGATAATTTTATCCAAATTCATATTTCTGTAACAGAGTTATATTCTAGTTATATGAAAACAGTTAATGTTTGTTATAAAAGGAAAAGAATTTAAAAAATTAAATGAATTTGTCTTTTCAATTGTCAAATTTTTCTCCTGTTCGAAGGTATGTGATATTTTCCTAGATCTTCTTTTTACCTTAAATTAATAAAGAAATTTATTTTCTCTTCTGAAGCTTCTTTTTCACTTTAGCTTTCTCAATCGCGTCATGGTTACTTGTTGGACATACTTAGTTAGCACTGTTAAATGTGGCCACAGGTTCTAACCTTTCTTAACAACAATCCAGTTTTGCTAAATGCAACTCAGTTTTAATTCATCAGTAATTCCAAACCTTTACCTAAAATTCTACGAATCCAGGTCATTTCTGATTGCTTCTCTTTAAGTAGACTGTTGTAGGTGGAATACACAAGGCCCTTGAGAGATACAAGTGTTTTCTATATTCCAATATTACATTTTTTTAAGGTCATGGTTTTTTTCCCCAGGGAGCCATTCCACTACAACATTAATAACAAGTGCATAATTTATACCTCTAAGAAGGATGAATCTTATATACTTTTTAAAATCTGCAATCACAGCTTTTACAAATGTAATGCATTTACTAAAATTTTACTGGCATCATCAAATGATTTCTGAATTGATCATTCTAACTAATGAACTGTTATGTACAGTAATGTTTATATAGTCACTTTCACACATACTCTCATTTCCTCATGCCATTTTCTCATTAAAAATTTATCCATTAATAAAATTTAAATGAAAAAAATACAAATGAAAAAATAAGGAAATTCAAAATCACAACTTACCAAGCATGATCATAATTCTCAAATTCCACCCACTTAATAGCATATCTTATCAGAAACTTCAATGCAAGTAAAATAGGATTTTGGTTTTGTGAAATTCCTGATTTTACAAATGTTGTAACTTCACCCTTTTTTTTTTCAGGAAGATTAGCCCTGAGCTGACATCTGCTGCCAAGCCTCCTCTTTTTTGCTGAGGAAGACTGGCCCTAAGCTAACATCCATGCCCATCTTCCTCTATTTTATATGTGGGCCGCCTGCCACAGCATGGCCTGACAAGAAGTGTGTAGGTCTGCACCCGGGATCCAAACCCTGGGCCACCAAAGCAGAATGTGTGAACTTAATGGCTACGCCACTGGGCCGGCCCCTGTAACTTCACCTTTTGCTTCAAAGAAATCCAAGAAAGAAAGAGGAAAACTATTCAGATAATTTTGAATTTGTTCTAATTAACAGCAACAAAAAAGAATATGAAAATATTCATTACTCCACGTCTAATAACACATCCATGCAAGCTACCTCACCACCAACCGTCTTGCCTGAGCGCCTTGCTTCCCTACATATGAGACTTGCTGCCTTGGAGATTATATTTATAGGTGGGTTTATGTAACTGGATGGTTTCTTTTTCTTCCCAGGGTCTGAGTTATTCTTAAATTCAACAGAGTTAACTGAAAACAATCCAAAACATCAAAACTATGAAATGTTTTCTTCAAGAAAATATCCATCGAAATACTGAGATAATAATCATAGATTATAAAAAATTCCTTTTGAGAATTGATTGACTATCAATCTTTAGTTAGAGGACTAATTAAAGGACATGGAGACAGACTGAATAAAGCAATAACTATTTATGAGGACTAATTTACCAGCATGCAAAGAGAATGAACAAAGCAACAATATTTATTTTTGCCAGTTGGCATCAAAACACTTGATAGGTTTCTTGGACAAAAGATGAAAAAGACAGTACTTGCCCTCAAGTTCAATGTCTGTTACAAGCACAATATCAGCAAAAACCATAGAAATGGCTTTTAAAAAATGTGTTGGGGCCGGCCCCATGGCATAGCTGTTAAGTTCAGTGCGCTCAGCTTTAGTGGCCCAGGATTACAGGCTTGGATCCTGGGTGCAGACTCTACACCACTTGTCAGTTATGTTGGAGCAGCAACCCACATATAAAGTGTAGGAAGACTGGCACAGATGTTAGCTCAGGGCTAGTCTTCCTCAGCAAAAAGAAAAAAAAAAGAGTTGTGTTGTAAATATATGTAAGAATCGAGAAATCAAGAAAGGTATGTGTGTACTCAGCTCACCAGAGATTTGGAAAGTTGAGGGTGATGTGAGATGGTCAGCTTTGTAAGAACTAAATATTCTGAATTTAATATTCAGAAGTATGATTCACGTTAGTATGCACAGGGTGTTATCACTCGTCCTTCAGAGGCTGCTGCTCAGCCTTCACCCACACACCTGTTGTGATAATCCCCGCCATGGTTGTAACATTTCATATTTCCAATTGTTTGATTAGTATTCCCTTAACTATAAGCTGTACAAAGTTAGTGGCCATTGCCTACTATTGTGTCTGTAATGCCTAACACAGTCTCTAGTAGAGTAAACATATCTTGAGTAAAGGAAGAAATATAATAATAACTACCTTGACCACCTGCCAGTGCGAGTGCACCACCGACCTGCAGGGCCATCCTTGACTTAGGTCTAAGCAGGGGGAGAGAAACTGACCCCTAAACATCGGCTCCCTGACATCGCTGCCTGGAACTTTCAGCCCTTCAGCTCCCCTGATTATTTACTTTCTTTTCATTAAGGTATAATTTCAATACAATAAAATGCACACATATAAAGTGTACAGTTTGCCCAATTTTGACTAATGTGTACATGTGTGAAACCACCATCCTATCTTAATTACATTCTATTTCCCTCATTCTGGAAGCCTTCATTGTACCCCTTGGCAGTAAAATGCCATCAAACCCTTTGATCAGACAGAGACATCTGATTTCTATCACCATAGATAATGTTGGCCTGTAGGGACTCCACATGAATAGGGCTATAAAGTATGTACTCCTTTGTATCCAGCTTCTTTTGTCCAGCCTTTTTTTGAAATTTATCTTTTTTTAATTGCTCAGTAGTATTCCATTGTATAAATATAAATCATAATAAAAAATTTATTCATTTCCTTGTTGGACTTTTTCCAGATTTTGACTATTTTGAATAAAGTTGATGGTTTCCTGATTCTTGTCTGTTATCTCATGGAATTCTGACTACCAAATTATCAAATCTATGGTGTCATTATATATCTGAATCTCTGAAAAATTTTTTGTATGTTCCTATATGTATAGCAGGTAGGGGGAAATAGTTCATAATTTTCATTCTCAAAGAGAGTTGGCCCAATGTAAATCAAAGTTGTTGACTCTGATCCCTTTTTTTGTTTTAAAACACATCGCAACTTGGCTCAGGACCCTGTCTCCTCGCCTGCTCAATTGTCAATTCTTGGCCCAACTTCAAATTTTTCCACATCAGTTCTTCATGCTGCACAAGACTCAATCTCTTAACACAAATATATTATGAGAGGGAATGAGGAGGCAAATTAGGGAGAATAAAGAGGCCATAAACATCGATTTTTACATTCCTTGTTGCTTAACTTCTGATATATTTATCTAAAATGATTAATTTATTTAATATTGTTTGAAAAGATACCCAAAGTCAGAGACAGGCTTTTCTATGACTAAAGAGTACCACATGTTTCTTACCTTTAAGAGATTTATATTCTAGCAATATAGACATTATTAAATAACTAAAGCACAGCTGTTATTTAATTGCCATGTGGAAAAGTGTGTTTAGAAAAATGAATCAGGGTTTAAAAGGATGGAGAAAGTGATTTTGGCCAGCACCTAGGTCATGACCACAAGATGCTAACTTGACACTCTCTAATGCTTTATTTATCTACTTATTTACAATAAACACTTGTTTATTGACTATAAGACCAAAGCCATGAGGAACAAAGATGCTTGAATGTAGACCTACCAATATTTCTTCTTTCAGTGACTCCTTTCTGATTATAGAAAAATTATTATTAAAATTATTAAATAATAATATAATTAAAATTATTGTTAAAATAATAATCTTTAACCATAGCTGCAGATACTGGTAAAGAACAAATTAAATTCCCACTTAAGTTACCTCAAGTTACTAAAATTTGGGGGTACTTGTATGCAGGATTTCATATCCTTGGGTGATTCAGGTCAAGTGCTTTGCTTACAAGAGATGAGCACAGCAACGCTGTCAGCCCAGCTTCATAGTCAAATCTCCCTAGATGATAGCATAGTAGCGGATCCTCCCTACACCTTGAGCCATATTAGGGAGAGGACAATAGATTGGGACGAATTGAGAAGCAGCTGACTAAGAGTAGCAGGTTGCATGCTGAGGTGCTTGCCTATTCCCACAATCAAGAAGAAGAAAACAGCTATTCTTTTATTTAATTTTATTGTTCATTAACATGGGGAAACACGTTGCACCATCAGTTACTGTTTAAAATAAAACTTTAAGAACAGTGGAAGGTTTTAGGGGCCATAACATTTTCCTTTGGATTTTATTCTTTAAATCTGTTTTCAGGAAAATCAACCATGCAAAGGGGAGCAATGTAAACCCATTTTAACCAGAACTTTTACAGGTTTACTTCAATGCCACAAGCAGCGCCTTTGTTCAATGACACCTGAGCATCAGTTGACGTCAGGGCTTCGGCAGGTGGATCAGACAGATGGTCGTCAGAATTCCCAGGTTCACCACTAACATTCATTGCTTCATCAAAAGCAAGATAAAGCAAAAAATATTTAAAAGAGAAGGCTAAGCATATATCAACTCCTATTATGGATACTAGTGAGCTAAATTTTGCATTCCACAGTGATTATCTGGGGGAAATTAAGGCATTAACTAAAGACATTGATAAATATTTCTATGAATTTGCTCAGACAAAAATGTTTTTCAAACTACAGACTATAGCATAATTATTCAAAATAAACAGTAATTAACTGAACTAAATCAAGCAACACAAGGGTTTGCAAATTTGCCCTGTGGTTTACCAGCTGTGCTTTTTACTGTCTGCACTGTGAATTTACACTCAAGCTTTGAGTTCTCAAGAGGTGGTAGAAAATTGAAGCACATTCTAGAAGCACATTAAGTAAGGGTAAAATTACTAATTTAGTCAGTCTGAATCATCTGGCCATGAGAAATGTATTTTAAGAAAATCTTTATGAAGCAAATTAACAAGCTTTTATTGGACTCCCACTATATACTACTATGTGTGAATGAAACATGAGGATATGGATTTAAATAAGACATTTAGGGCATAAATAGAATAAAAAATAGAGATGATAAGAAAACATTTTGGCGAATAATCTAACTAAATCAGTGAAATGAGAAAAATTCCTCTTTAGAGAAAACAGGTTTGGGAATCAGAAACTCCATGTACGATCTCTTTTTTGGCCTCAGATTCATAATCTTTCCTGGGGAGTGAGAAAGGTTTATTCTTGAGCCTGATAACACTGGGAAAGCTTTCTTATGCTTGCTTCTTTTTGTCATTGAGATAGGATGCACAAAGCATGCTGCAGAAGAGTTCTTGTCATTGTCAGGGTTGGAATTACAGTAAGTAATTTGCATGGCACCTTACGGCCTATGCTAAGTTCTTAGATTCCTATTTGTAACCATAATATACATTATACTTCTGCTGAAAGTGGGAAGATTACATTACAACAGAACAAAAAACAATCATTTTTTATAACAGCTCTTAAATATTAATCTCTCTCTCCACATACATAAGCACATTTCTCCACATTCAGAGGGTCATGTTTTCTTTATAATTCCAAAAGCCTAGTTTTCAATGTTTAATTTAAAAAATAATATTTATTGAGCACTCTCTAGGTCCTTGAGAAAGCCCTGGGGACATAGAATCGAGAAAAGCAAGTCTCTGCCTTTAAGGTTCTCACAGTCTAGTTTCCACGAGATTCAGCTTTATAATCTAGCTCAACTGGATAAAACTTTTATGTCATGATCATTCAAACAGTGACTGAACAAGTATTTAAAGTCAACATAAAAAACACACTAGTCAAACCTGAGGAAACATGTCTAAGCATTTTCACATTATACTGTAGAAATAAAAAAGTAATATATAAAAAATACCCTCTATTCAGTGTTTATTCTACATAATACATTTGAAGTAATAGTATTATCTCATTTAATTTTCAAAACGCTTTGTGAAGTAGGTATCATTTTTTCCTATTTCTATGTTATATTTACTTTAATTTACTCTCTAGTTTATTGGTAGAATATTAGTATCGTGAGAAAGTGAGGGATTTGCCACGTGTCAGACAGCCTCCAGGTCTTGGACACTGCCTGGGGGGAACCCGTGAGGAACTAGGGGTAAACTGCCATTCAGACCACCTGCTGCCCAGGCTGTGGTCCAACAAGAACAGATCATTCAAGTGGAATTCCTTCTTATAGGCTGAAAAAAGGACAGGCCAGGGCAGGGACCAGAGATGACATATTCCTACATGAGAGGTTCTTGGGGAGGCTCTAGATGCCACAGCTTTTGGAAATAGGCTGAAATACTCCAACAGTGAGACTTTCAAAGAACTGTGGAATACAGAATTGCCATTGGAGCCAGTCAGAGCCGTCATCCTCTATCATTACTTCCATCATAACCATGGTTGCCATCAGGTAACATGACCTACTAGTGGAGGCAAAATTTTACCCAAAACTAGAAGGAGGTACAGAAGAAATAGGCAACTACAATCACCACTTCAATAAGTCTAGTAAGAAGGAAGACTCCAGAAGCACTGACAAGCCTGCACCATGACTGGTCCCGATACACCAGTCATCTCGAATATTCAGACCATCTCAGACATAGTCATCATCACTTCGCAGCCACCTTTGTGGGGAGGTAGGTGGCAGGTTTAATTATTCTGTTAACTCCAAAGGCTATTTTTAGTGTAAATAAAAATGCTTGAGTTTGTTTTCCTGAGGATCAGTCCAGTGGATGTGCAGACATCCAATTATCATATGAAAATGAAGATAATTTTAATTTAACGTTTTTGAGATATGGGTTCAACTTTATTTTTTTCCAGATGGCTTTTACATGTTATTTCTTTTTTTCCTTTTTATTTTTTCAGCTCTACTAAGGTAAAATTGACAAATAAAATTGTAAGATATTTAAATTGTACATTGTGATGATTGATATATGTATGCAAGATGAAATGATTCCCTAAATTTAAATAACACATCTATCACCTTACAGATTTATCTTTTTTTTGGTGAGAACACTTAAGTCCTACTTTCTTAGTAAATTTTAATTATATAATACAACGTTATCAACTGTAGTCACCATGTTATACATTATTTCCTCAGAATTTATTGATCTTATAACTGAAAGTTTGTACACTTTTACCAACCTCTCCCTATTTCCCCTACCCAGCCCCTGGCAACCACGTTTGTACTCTGTTTCTGTGAGTTTGACTTTTTTTTAGATTCCAAAAATAAGTGATATCACGCAGTATTTGCCTTTCTCTGTTTGGCTTATATCACTAACTATTGGTTTCAAATATTGTCACTGATATTTCGTTAGTTATGATTTATGAGAATTGTATGTGTTTCTAAGTATTCATTTAATTAATATTTCAATTAATATTAGAATTTGCTTTAAAAGTAGCAGAAAAATGTGTCAACTCTTCTAAACTTAATACAATGCGTAAAGTATAAATAAGTTTTAAAAACTCTGTATCTGTCACAGAGTTATGCTTTTAACAGAAGATGCTGTCCCTTTTCAAACTTTCTTTGATCATGGTAAACCATATATTGTTCACTTAAGTACTGACCATTGGATCTATCAGATGGTGTAAGTGAAAATAATGTTATTTTTCATTTTATTTACAGTGACATGAGACAACAAATTATGATGATTTTATTATGATCATGAAAATCTTCTAGAACAAAGTATATATAATGAATGTAACTAATTGTCTTTAGATTCTTTATCTTTTATACAGTGACATATATTTGAGTTTTGGACCCCAAGCTAAATTTCACAAATGTCATCTCACCTACAAGGAACTTCCAATATTACATTTGGGGTCATTATATGCACTGGGTATGCATAGGCTCTAATGTGTAAAAATGTGGCTAATTTGTGGGTGGAAATAGAGAAGATGTGTCTGCTCATCTTTGAAGGAACTAAATAGCTCATGGCTTTATGTAAATTCTGATATAAAAATTTGATGATAAATTCATGTAAATGGTTTAATAGATTTATTAGTTTGCTAAGACTATCAGTTTGTTTCCTCCACATAAAAAGAACCAACATTCAGTTGAAACTTTTAGGAACTTAGTTTGAGAGTTAAAATGTTCTAGAGGCCTGGTCTAAGCGGAGGCTTGTGTTTTCCTGAGTTTTAACTCCAGGAGCCCTCTACCAGAGACTTATTGTGAAGATCTGAGAAAAATCCCCTCTTGCTTCCAGGAGGTCAAGGGGAAAAGAAGTAATCCTTTTCAAATAACCCCAGAGCTCTCTGTTCTCTTTAACAAAGCTTGACCTCAAGGGAAACTACTAAACTACTGTACCAGAACCTAACTATTGGGATTTTATCAGAATTTAACCCTTCTGGGGGAAAAGAAATACCCAACTCAGGCTCACTGAAAGCCTGAGACCTAATCATGGGATGATAGAGTGCTTCCACAATCCCACACTCTACTGCTGTAGCAATAATGCTCCTGCATAATAGAAGGGGATTATGGCTAAAAGAGTTGTAAGACTTAGACACTTTTTAAAGAGTCTATAGGAATACTCAGAGAAAACAGGAGGACAAAAACAAGAGCACCAGAGGTAATTTTAGTCTCTGACACCACAGCTTCAGCAAACAGTAAACAGCCTAACTTCTGGCTAGACAACCATAAAATCTCAGTTCATTTTGCCTGATACATAATGCGTGGCTTTCAACAAAACATTACAAAAAATTTGCCAAAAAGTAAAAACATATAGTTTGAAGAAACAGAGCAAGTATGAGAACCAGACTCAGATTTGGCAGAGAATTTAGAATTATCAAACTGGGAATTTAAAATAACTATGCTAAGGACTTTAATGGGAAACATGATATGCAAAATATAACATGCTAAAGGCTGTAAAGGGAAAAGTTGACAAAATGCAAGAAGAGATAGGTAATATAAGCAGAGAGGTGGAAACTCTAAGAAAGAAACAAAAAGAAATGCTAGAATTCAAAAACATTGTAACAGAAATGAAGAATATCTTTGATGCACTCATCAACAGACCAGACACCACTGAGGAAACAGTCAGTGAGTTTGAGGATATGGTAATAGTAACTTCCAAAATTGAAATGCAAAGAGAAAAAAACAAAAACTATGAAACAGAACATCCAAGAATGGGGTACAATTACAAAAAGTGTAGCATATGTGTAATGGAAATACCAGATGGAGAAGAACGAGAGAAAGGAACAGAAAAAACAGTTGAAGTAATAATGGCTGAGAATTTTCCAAAATTAATGACAGACACCAAATCACAGATGCAGAAAGCTCGGAGGACACTAAACAGGATGAATACCAACAATTGTTTATGTAGGCAAATCATATTTAAATGGCAGAAAATCAAGTACAAAGAGAAAATCTTAACAGAAGCCAGGAGAAAGGGAAAATAACATGCCTATAGAGGAACAAGAAAAATTACATCAAAATTCTCTTCAGAAATTTCTTTTCTATGCAAGCAAGAAAAGAGTGAAGTAAAATGTTGAAAGTGTTGAAAGAAAAAAATCCCCACCAAACTAAAGTTCTAGTTCCAGTGAAATAATCTTTCAAACATGAAGGAGAAATAAAGATAGTTTCAGACCAACAAAAATAAAGAGAATTTGTCACCAGTAGGCTTGCTTTGTGAGAAATGGTGAAAGAAGTTATTCAGAGAGAAGGAAGCTGATATAGATACAAAATTTGGATCTACATGAAGAAAGGAAGAGTATTGGAGAAGGAATTAGTAAGGTAATATAGAAAATTTTATTTTTCTTATTATTAATTGGTTTAACAATTTATTCAAAATAAGAGCAATGATGAATTTGGTGATTATAGCTTGCGGATAAGTGAAATTAATGATAGTGATATAAGCAAATAAAGGGAGGAATTGAGAATACTGTATTAAGAGCTACTTGTGCTAACTGTGAAGCTGTAGTGCTATTAGAAAGGTGATTTATATTACTCATAACTATATATTTCAAACTTGAAGGCAACCACTGAAATCTTTTAGAAATATACTTGATATGCTAAGAGAGGAGAGAAAACTGAACCAAATGAAATTCTCAACTAAAATCAAAGAAAAAGAAAACGCAGAAGACGAAAAAGAAACAAAGAGCAATAGCAATACGTAGAAAAGAGTTAAAAATATAGTAGATACAAAAGCAACTATTAATAATCAGTTTAAATGTGAATGGTCTATATAAAAAAATTAAAAGAGAATCTCAGAGTAGAAAGAAAATGAGACCCATCTATATGTTGTCTACAAGAAATCCACTTTAAAAATAAAGACACAGATAGTTTAGAAGTAAAGGGATGGAGAAAGATATGCCAGGCTAACACTACTTAAGAGAAAGCTAGAGTAGCTATGTTACTTTCAGACAGAGCAGACTTCAGAGCAATGAAAATTATAATGAGCAGCATTATAAAAGGATCAATTCTTCATATATCTTTCATATTCTTTACATAATCATAAAAGGATCAATTCTTCAAGAAGATTTAAGAATCCGTACTGCCAATCTGCCTGATAACAGAGAGTCAAAATATGTGAGACAAAAACTGATAGAACTGCAAGGAGAAATAGGTGAATCCACCAATATATTTGATGAGTTCAACACTCACCTACTAGGAGTAGACAGATACAGTAGGCAGAAAATCAGTAAGGATACAATTGAACTAAACAGGACCATCAATCAACTGGATCTAGTTGACATTTATAGACAACTTCATCAAACAACAGCAGAATACACATTCTTCCCAAGCTCACATGGAACATTCACCAAGATAGATGACATTCTGGGCCATAAAACTCACCTTAAGAAATTTAAAAGAAGAACACACATCATACAAAGTATTCTCTCAGACTACAGTGGAATTAAATGAGAAATCAATAAGAGATGGATAGCTGGAAATTTCCAGGATATTTGGATATTTTTGAGATTTCTCAATAATACATGGATCAATAAGAAGCTTCAAGAGAAATTTTTAAATATTTTAAACTAAATCAAAACTAAAACACATCCAATCTATATACATGAGATGCACTGAAAGCAGTAGAGTGAAATTAATTGAAAGTACATATTAGAAAAGAAGATCTAAAATCAATAATCTATGCTTAAACCCTCAGAAATTAGGACAAGAACAGCAAATTAAATCCAAAGTAAGCAGAAGAAAATAAAAAATAAAAATGAGAACAGAAACCAATATAATCGAAATAAGGAAAACAGAGAAAACAAAGAAATCAAAATCTGGTTCTTTGAAAAGATGAGTAAGATTGATAAAACCCTCCCCAGGCTAACCAAGAAGAAAAAGGAGAAGACACTAATTAATAATATCAAAAATAAAAGAAGGACCATCGCTGTTGACCCCATGGACATTTACAGGATAATTAAGGGATATTATGAATAACTGAATGCTTACACATTTGGTAACTTAAATGAAACGGGTCAAATTGTTGAAAGACACATATACCAAACTCACACAAGGAGAAACAGATAATCTGAATAGCCTTTAAAGAAAATGAATCAAACAACATTTCAAAACAGAAAACACAATGTTCAGATGTTTTACTGGTGAATTCCACTCATCATTTAGGAAAGGAATGATGCTAGTTCTGTGCAATCTGTTCCAGAATATAGAAGCAGGAAGCATCCTTCCTAACTTATTCTGTGAGGCATTACCCTAAAACCAATCCAGACAAAGACACTACAAGAAATAGAAGCAACAGACCAATATCCTTATGCATGTGAAACATCCTCAACATAATATTAGCAAATCAAATACAATAATTGTAAAAATAATGATATGCCATAACCAAATGGAATTTATCCCAGGTAAGTAAGGCTGGATCTACATTCAAAAATCAATTAATGAAATCTATCACATCAACAACCTAAGGAAGAAAAATCATATGATCATATCAATAGATGCAGAAAAAGCATTTGACAAAGCACAACGCCCATTTATGAGAAAAGTTTTCAGCAGACTAGGAAAAGAGGAGAAGTACCTCAACTTGATAAAGAACATTTACAAAAAAAAACTATAGCTAATATAACATTATAATGGTGAGAAACTAGATGCTTCCCCCCACTAAGATCAGGAACAAGGAAAGAATGCCACCCCTTACCACTAATATTAAACATCATATGGGAAGTTCTACTTAATGCAATAAGACAAGAAACAAAATAAAAGGTGTAAATATTGAAAAAGAAGAAATAAAACTATTTTTTGCAGAGTGACATGATTGTCTATGAAAAAAATCCCCCAAAACCCAACAAAACAATTCCTGGGACTAGTAAGGAGTATTATATATATAGCAAAGGTTCAGTATAAAAAGTTAATAAACAAAAGTCAATTGCTTTCCTATATACCAGTAATGAACAATTGGAATTTGAAATTTAAAATATAACATCATTTACATTAGCATTAAAAAAATGAAATGCTTAGTTAAAACTCTAACAAAATAAATATGAAGTCTATATGAGGAAAAGGACAAGACTCTGATCAAAGAAATCAAAGCTCTAAATTGAGAGATATTCTATATTTACAGATAAGAAGACTCAATATCTTTAAAACGTCAGTTCTTCCCATCTTCATCTACAGATTCAATAGAATCCCAGTCAGAAGCTCAGCAAATCACTTTGTGGAAATGGGCAAACTAACTCTAAAGTTTACATAGAAAAGTAAGACACCCAGAATAGCCAATGCAATATCAAAGAAGAGTGAAATCAGAGGACTGACTACCTACTTCAAGATTTACTGTAAAGCTACAGTAATCAAGAAAGTCTTGGTGAAAGAATAGACATATAAATTAGTGAAATAGGATAGAGTGTCCAGAAACAGATTCACACAAATATAGTCAATTGATCGTCCACAAAGGAGCAAAGGCAAACCAAAGGAGAAAGGATAGTCTTTTCAAAAAGTGATGCTGGAACAACTGGAAAGCCACATGAAAAAATAATTTATCTAAACATTGACCTTATACTTTCACAAAAATTAACCAAAACGGATCATACACTTAAAGTAAATTGTGAAACTGTAAAACTTCTAGAAGATAACAGAAAAGAAAATCTATGTAACCTCCGGGTTGGAGATCAGTTTTTAGACACACCAAAAGCTTGATCTATGAAAGAAAAAATTGGTAAGCTGGACTTCATTAAAATTAAACACTTCTGCTCTGCAAAATATTCTCTTAAGAGAACGAAAACGAAAGCCACAGACTGGGAGAAAAGTTTTGCAAAATTCATATCTAATAAAAAAATTGAATCCAAAAATACACAAGAACTCTCAAAACTCAACAAAAGAAAAAAAAAAGCAACTATAAAAGTAGGCAAAAGATCTGAGCAGACACCTGACCAAAAAAAGGTATACAGATGGCAAATAAGCATAGGAAAAGATGTTCAATATCATATGTCACTAGGAAATTACAAATTAAAATAACAATAACATAGTACAATACACCTATTAGAATTCCCCAAATCCAAAATACTAGCAACACTGAATGCTGGTGAACACGTGGAACAACAGGTACTATCATTCATTGTTGGTGGGAGCGCAAAACAGTGCAGCCACTTTGGAAGACAGTTCAGCAATTTCTTAAAAAGCTAAATATATTCTTACCCTGTGATATAGCAATTGTGCTCCTAGATATTTAATCAAGTGTATTGAAAACTTATGTGCATGCAAAACTTTGCAAATGAACGTTTATGGCAGCTTTATTCATAATGGCCCAACACTGGAAGCAATCAAGATGTCATTCAACAGGTGAATGGAAAAAACAAACAGCAGTACATATATCCATAAAATAAAATATTCAGTGATGAAAAAATAAGCTATAGAGCTACAAAAAGACATGGAAGAAGCTTTAATGCATATTGTGAAGTGAATGAGGCCAATCAGAAAAAGATTGTGTGATTCCAGCCATATGACATTCTGAAAAAGGCAAAACTGTAGAGACTGTAAAAAAATCAATTGTTGAAGACTTTAGTTGGAGAATGAATATGTGAAGCATAGGGAATTTTTAGGGCAGCGAAACTATTTTGTATGGTACTAGAAAGGTAAGGACATGACCTTATGATTTGGCAAAATTCATAGACCCATACAACAGAAAGAGTGTACCCTAATGTAAACAATGGACTTTAGTTAAAAGCAGTGTATCACCATTGATTCATCAATTGTAACAGATGTATCACAGTGATGCAAGATGTTAATAATAGGGCAAACTGGACTAGGTTGGAGGTGAAGGAGGTGGTAGGAAGTTTATGGGAACTCTCTGTACTTTCTCTTCAATATTCCTGTAAACTTAAAATACTCTAAAATAAATCCTATTTCATTAAAAAATTGATATTAAGTTAAAATATTAAGAACTACCTTATAAGCACAAACACTTAAGAAAAACTAATATCTTATCCAATAAAATAGAAGTCATGCAAAACCTCTGTGTATGTTCTGTGCCCTTTCTGTGATATTTACCTTGTTAGGTTCTGTGGGTTTTTTTCCCAAAGACTTTCTTCTCATTAAATAAAAGGTCAAGTGGAATTCAGTCCATATTTATTATTCTTTTAAAAATCCTGTACTGGAAAAGATTCTATTAACCTCTTCTTTACAGGTGCCCTTCTAGAGGACCATTCTTAACCTAGCAGCTTCTCTGCTTCTGTTCTGCCTGGTCTGAGCTGAGATAGCGAGGATTTACAGAGCTGGCATAGCTCAGCTCTCTCTGTCTGCCTAGTTTATGCTCCAATGAAGGGAATTAACTCAATCGGGGTAGAGGAGAAAGGAATATATCACAGAAGATTCTTAGACCGCTTAAGCACCAGCCAACAATCTTCTTACTAAAACGTTCACAGTGAGAAAAGTAGATTCAATTTCATCTACTTATATTTAAAAGGTTATATTAAATAGGCTCCTTATACCCACAAAAAAAAAAGTATTTGGGATTAGGAAAGTAATGATGTTCAAAGAGTTATTTAAATACTCCATTAGGTTTTTAATGACAAATTTAATCATAGAAATCTTTCATTTGTATAACTTCCAAATTTTCTCTCCAAATATTAATAAAACTGCTACAACAACAACTAAAAATTGCAAACTCAGTGATCTGAAGGGCAGAGAGCTTAGTGAAGGCTATTGGCTTTGCAGTCAGGCAAACAGTTTTCTAGGACTTGGAAAGCCACTAATGAGATCTGGGACCTTGTAAAGGTCAATTAACATTTGAGAGCCTTAGCCTCCTCATCTATAAAATGAGAATGTGAGTCCAGCTGGTCGAGATCGCTGCCAGCTCTACTGTTCTTTAACTGTCACCACTCCATTCAGTGCACTAGCAAAACGTATTTTGTGAAATTACAAATGTATTTCAACTGGCGTTGTTTCACCAAAAATAAAAATAATTACATAAGTACACAAGCAAAGTGTATACTTATGCTTAATATACTTCATTAAATATTTACCAAAAACTTTAAATGTGGGGGCCAGCCTGGTGGTGTAGTAGTTAAGTTCGGGTTCTCCACTGCAGTGGCCTGGGGTTCAGAGGTTCGGATCTTGGGTGCAGATCTACCATCATCAAGCCATGCCATGGTGGCATCCCACATGCAAAGTGGAGGAAGATTGCCACAGATGTTAGCTCAGTGACAATCTTCCTCAAGCAAAAAGAGGAAGATTGGCAATAGATGTTAGCTCAGGGCCAATCTTCCTCAACAAAACAAACAAACAAAAATCATGACATGAATATTTCTGTTAAAATGAATCAATTTAAACAACCAATTTTCCAAAATAACATTTTCCATCTCAGAATATGCATGTTGGTTTTTTTCATTAGCATCAAATTATGCAATTTAAGTTACTAAAGACAGTACACTCTAGAGTACTTGACAGAAATACAAACAAGACAATTGTCAACCATGTCATACATACGGGAATTGATACACTCTCCAAGGTTTCTTAGAATGTAGACCTGGACCAAGGCGAGGTCTTCAGTAAGCTTCAGTAAATTTCTTCTGTATCAGTGATATCCAGACCAGGTTAACCCTGAGAATCCCTGATAAGCTTCTTAACAATTCCTATTCCCAGAACGCATTCCACAATCACTGAATCAAAATCTCACGAGGTGAGGCTTATCACTGTTTATTGTTCAAAGACTCCCAGGTAATTCTCCTGTAAACCGAAATTTGTAATCCGTGTAATCCATGTATGCTATGGCAGAGACCTAGTAAAGTACAAAGACACATAACTTTCTGTGTTCATGATGCCTATGTAATCTGCGCTACTTAACTTTCCATTTCATCTTATGTAAAAAATTACTTCTCTTTCGGGGATAGGGAAAATGTGTTTTATTTTAGTTTCATCTGTAGTCAGAATAGAGTAATATATTTTATGACTACTTACATACCTTGTACTCTCAACATTTTCAACAGAATAATGAATAATAATAATAGCAAACAGTTATATAATGATTATAATGTGCCAGATGCTGCTCTAAGTGCTTTAAGAATATTAACTCTTTACAGCAACCCAACAAAGCAGGTAATATTATTATCTTCATCTTCTGAGCGAGGAAAAGAGACTTGGAGAGGCTAAGTAATTTGCCTATGGTCACACTTCTAGTTAAGTGGTAGAGCTGGGATGTGAACTCGGAGTTTGAGCTCTTAATCTATAGCTTATATGCTTGATTTAATTTATTTCACTCTTTTAGAAGGTTTTAAGATAGTTCCATAGCAGATCTCCAGTGTAGGTTCACACGAGGACATGATGGTGTATTCTACAGTTCTTGCTAGTTCTTGATTCAATCTCTGGTTCAGTAGGTAAAAAAAGTGGTTTGCGGACAAGTACCAAGATGCATCTTCTTGTGGCAGTTCCTACCACTAATATGGCATGCTGTTCATTAGTCAACATGCAGCCTGGTGTAAGAGTCTGGCAGACTCTGAAAAGATGTCCATTGGCATGGGTCTCAGACTGCCTTTGTGTGTATGCTGGTCTGTATGCTGTCTGATTGGAGCAGGAACTGAATCTGAGGAGTGAGCCAACATGGCTTGGCTCTTATTTCAGACACCTGTCAACACTTGGCAAGGGCTCACAGAGTGCAGCCGTTAAGTGACCACAGGATCATTTATACTTCCCAAAAGGAAATCATAAATGCAGGAAAAGGTGTGATAATTGGAAAAGAAGAGCTTTAAAATGAAATCATTTACAATATATTTTTAAATCACAGTCATTCTGTATCTAGCAGATAAACCTAGAGGTTAATATTGCCTTTTTACTTTGCTGTATCTCTTCTTCTCACTAGAACATCTGCTCACAGCAGTTTTATAAATATGCTGACAGACTGATGTATTGGCCAGCCACAATGATGTTACAATTTAATTTTTAATGTTTAATCATTTTAAAAGTTTATTGTCTGGTTTTAATATTACCTTTAGGAATCTAGCATGCTTATGTTTTTTTAATTCTATCACCCCATTCAGGGACTTAGTTTTCCAGAAATAATGCAAAGTACAGATCATGAAAAAAATGATTATTTGTGTCAAAACACTAGATATTTTGCAAAAATTATACCAAGTATCCTTTAAAATGCACATCAGAGTCAACAGGAAAGTAAGGGACGTTTAGAATAACTACCTTGTCCCAGTTCACCGAGGGATTTCCCAGATTTATAACTGGAGGTCCCATATCCCGGAGACTACTTCAGCTCTGCGTAACTGGCAGTTGGTGCATTAATGTTCTATTGCTATATAACACATTACCACAAATTTAACAGCTTAAAACTATACACGTATTTATTATCTCTCAGTTTTCTTAGGTCAAAATGGAGGAATCATAAGGTTGTAATCAATATGTTATATGGACTGCTTTTTCACCTGGGGCTCAATGGGAGAAGAATCTGCTTCCAAGTATATTCTGGTGGTTGGCAGAATTCATTTTCTTGCTGCTAGAGTCTATCACTAGACCCACGCCTGGTGGATCTCTCTGTAGGTCCTCTCACAACATGCATCTCACTTTTTCTAAGCCAGCAAGGAGAGAATCTAGTTTGTATATGCTGCAGAATGTAATCAGATCTGTACTTATACCTACACCTCTATCATCATTTATATTTATATCATCCCTATCTACATCTCTATCTATCATCCCATTTCCTTTGCCATATAATATAACCTAATCATGGGAGTTAAGGATCATCATCTTTGCGATATTCTCTTAGAAGCAAGCCACGTGCTCCATTCACACTCAAGCAAAGGGGATTAAACACAGGATGGACATGAGATCCATGCCCCAAGTTATCTCTGGGACACTCCACTCTCTGATCTCCAATAATTCATGTCCTCCTACATGCAAAATACATTTAGTCCTGTCTTAAATTTCCCAAGAGTCTCATGCTGTTATAGGGTCAGCTCAAAGTCTCAAAATCCCATCATTTGAATCAGGTCCAGATGTGGATGAGATTCCTGTGTGTAGTCCATTAAGGACAGCTACTACTGCAGTATTCCGATTCACCGGTGGGTCTGTGAAAGCAGAGACAAAGTATCCACTCCAAAACTCCCTATAAATTATAGTAGGACCAGCACAGGATAACAGCTATATATATTCCTGCTCAAAAAGGGAGCAAGTGGAAGGTACAAAGGAGTCACTGGTCCATGGCAGTACTATAATCCAATTGCTGAATCCTAGCTGCCTGCTGCTATTGTATCCTTGTTTGCCCGGAACACTATGGCCAGAACTGCTTCTTGACATCTAGCAATGCTCATATTCTTATGCTAATTTCGGATGATCCCCTAAAGCACTTAGGTGACAATAGTTTGGTTATTGCTGTCATCAGTAGCTTTGTTTTCCTTGTTATTGTTTTGTCTTTGGTTGTTTTTAATGTATTACTAGAAATTCTCCAAAACAGATAGTATTTTAAGACTAGAAAGCATATCTCAGAAAATATTAATGAGATATGTAAGATTCAAAACATGCTGGTTAACATTTTGACCAATCTGTCCAATTCGATTTTGAGCTTATTGGCAAAGACATCAAATACATACCTCCAGATCATTAAAATAGCTTGACCTCATGAAATAAAAACATTAACCTCCATTTTAGATTTGTATTTTATTGATTCTTCATAAAATAATATTTATTATATAAAACATATGTATAGAATACTATATATGATTCTTCATAAAATAACATATATATGAGCATATATCTTCATAATATAATACGTATGCAAATAAAATTTTCATTTCATTGATTCTTCATAAAATGAGATATAAGATAATATACAAATAATAATAGACAACATATAATATACAAATAATACATATTATTATAGTACATAAATAATATATATTATATAGAGAAAATCTAAGTGTATAACTCCATCAATTAACACATTGTTAAAATGTTCACACTTTATCTCTAGCTTTTACAGATTCAACTCATGGTTTTCCAAAACATTAATTTCTGGCTTTTTAAAAAATATTAGGCATATTTCACAAGAGACCATGTTCTTGCCTCACTGTTCTAAATGATGGAGTAAACAGTAGCAAAGGTGTGTGAAACACACCCCATCATATAGTCTACTTCCTTCTTATAGTTAAGGCAGTACTCTAGGGTTGGTAGGAGAATATGAGAGAGAAATAGCTCATACTTCCATGAGCTATTAATAATTTTGCTAATAGAATGAACTGTCATGCAATCCTAACTATGTTTGTTTTCTATGGGAAATGAATTATGATCTCTAAATAATTAACTTATTGAAGGCATTCAGGAACTAATTCTATTTCCATGTTAGAGTCTTTCCTCCCCTCAGGAAATGACACTGTAACGGAACAGATAAGACACATAAAACAGTAACTAACAATAAAGCCTGAATGTGAGCAGAGCCAAAGTAGCGATCTGCATGGTGAATGTTCTTCAGTTCAGAAGAGTGAGCGTATATAAGTGAGAACAGGCTTTCCAGGAGGGGTGAGATCGATAGCTCTTTAAAGATGGGTAAGAAGACCTGGGACGAAGACACTCCAGCAACAGTACAGAGGTATAAATACATAAATCTATAGGCTCTCTTAAAGCTAATTCAGAAAATTATTATATTTAAGGTTTATTGATAAAACAGAGAAGATGAAGTTAAGAGGATTATATACGGACAGGTCATTATCCTCTCTCTCTTCTCTCACCCTCTGTGGCAGGTTTGAAGCACACAATTTCAAGCCAGCTACAATCCTTGTCTCATACTGATGTAGGGTACAGAAGTCAGGAAGATCTCTAAGTGGGTGAGAGAGAAGTTTTGAAAAGATGTACTTCCTCCTAAGTCAGTCCTGCACCATGCACAGCAACACAAAGCCATCACATAACTGCAATTTAAGCAACTCCCGCAGATGAGTGGGAAACACCCATGCTGAATAGATCAAAGGTCAAGGTTAAGGTGAAAATTCAAACATTTGACTGTGACCTGTGACCATCTTCTATTAAATATAGTAAAGCATAGTTATAGATATTGAAAAGGAATCATTATGGCTTAAAAAAATGCAGCCATTTAACATAATAACGTAAACTTGTAGGGCTATGGGGCCCTTAAAATGATGTCTTTAGAAATCCTCATTTAACAAAATAGAAAATATAGAACTGAGAGGATAAATTACATAGCTTCTAAGTCATAAAGAGAGGATTAGAACCCAGGTCTTTTGAGTCCGTTTTCAATTAGGTCCTCTAATACTCAATACTTACCAGAATTCATAAGGGATTTAGAATCTATAAGAGCTACTCATGTGGCTGCGTTCTACCTGCTCAACAAGTATTTAACATGGGTAGAAAAATCTACTTAGTACAGGAAAGTTAGATATATAGTAAGTTCAGTAGCCTTCCCAGATAGTCAATTTTCTTTATTTTTCATAGAAACATACATCGATCAGAGAGCCAGGGCATTTCAGGAAAATATATTATCCATCCATTCTGCGATCAACTAAATTAAGACTGGGGCCCTTTTCTTAATGTTTTCTTTGTGAGCCGAAAGTTAAATTGTTATCATTGACTGGATGTATAAATTCTTCTGTGTTCTATTAAAACAGAAATCAAGATTTTGTAAAGCCAAATAGTTGCACAATTATTTGTATACCTTTGTGAATATCAGAATATCTGATTTATAATCTTATCTATGACAAGTATTAGGCTTTGAAATATAACTGTGGCTCAGTTTTCTCATCTGAAAAATGAAAATAACATTATCTATCCTACAGGGGTTAGTCAAGGGTCAAATAAAAAGATTTGTGGGAAAGGTGTAGCATAGTGTTGGCACATGGTTAGCATTTGATAAATTATAACTATTTTGATTAGAGACCATATGTGGTTTAGCAATAATGTGGGGTAATGTCTAATTATGGTAGGTCAGATGAGCAAGAATATTGACTGGTATAAATATATTCTACTTCCAATTCAAAATTTAAAAAGCAAAAATTGGAAAATATAGACCATGTTGTTTCTTCTACCAATAGTCAATTAAACTGAATTCAATGTAAAGTTTATTATTATTATTTTTTTGGCAATGGAAAGTCAGAGCTATTTTATTTTCATTTCTTCACTAAAGGCTAGGAATAGGAGGATTGTAAAAATGGAATTCCGCTTAGTCTGATGCACATGAATCCTAATGTTTAATCCTCTTTTCAAAGTTTAACAAAGAAAACTTGCAATTAAAGACTTAGCAAGCATGGACAGCTAATTTTTGACAAGGGAGCCAACAGCATACAATGGAAAAAGGAGAGTCTCTTCAATAAACAGTGTTGGGAAAACTGGACAGCCACATGCAAAAGAATGAAAGTAGACCATTATCTCACACTGTGCACAAAAATCAACTCAAAATGGATTAAAGACTTGAATGTTAGACCTGAAACCATGAAACTTCTAGATGAAAACATAGGCAGTACGCTCTTCAACATAAGTCCTAGAAGCATTTTTTCACATACCATGTCTGACCGGGCAAGGGAAACAATAGAAAAAATAAACAAACGGGACTACATCAAACTCAAAAGCTTCTGCACAGCAAAGGAAACCATCAACAAAATGAAAAGACAACCTAACAACTGAGAGAAGATATTTGCAAACCATATATCTGATAAGGGATCAATATCCAAAATATACAAAGATCTCATACATCTTAACAAAAATACGAACCACCCAATTAAAAAATGGGCAAAAGATGAGAACAGAGATTTTTCCAAAGAAGATGTACAGATGGCCAATAGGCACATGAAAAGATGTTCAGCATCATTAGCTATCAGGGAAATGCAAATCAAAACTACAATGAGATATCACCTCACATCCATCAGAATGGCTATGATTAACAAGACAGGAAACAACAAGTGTTGGAGAGGATGTGGGGAGAAGGGAATCCTCAAATACTGCTGGTAGGAGTGCAAATTGGTGCAGCCACTATGGAAAGCAGTATGGAGATTCCTCAGAAAATTAAGAATAGATCTACTATATGATCCAGCTATGCCACTGCTGGGTATTTATGCAAAGAACTTGAAAGCACAAATGCATAAAGATCCATGCACCCCTATGTTCATTGCAGCCTTATTCACAATAGCTAAGATTTGGAAGCAATCTAGGTGCCCATCAAGGGATGAATGGATAAGGAAGATGTTGTATATATACACATTGGAATACTACTCAGCCATAAGTAATGATGAAATCTGGCCATTTGTGACAACATGAATGGACCTTGAGGGTATTATGTTAAGTGAAATAAGTCAGAGGGAGAGAGTCAAGTACCGTATCTCACTCATAAGTAGAAGATAAAAACAACCACAAACACGCATATAACAGAAATTGGATTAGTAGTTACCAGAGGGGAAGGAAGGATGGAGGAGAGTGAAAGGCGTGATTAGGCACATGTGTGTGGTGATGGATCGTAATTAGTCTTTGGGTGGTGAACATGATGTAATCTATACAGAATTCAAAATGATT
Source organism: Equus quagga (assembly GCF_021613505.1). Lineage (NCBI taxonomy): Eukaryota > Metazoa > Chordata > Mammalia > Perissodactyla > Equidae > Equus > Equus quagga. The sequence continues at coordinate 38,551,527 of NC_060272.1, read as the reverse complement.
ACAATGTACACCTGAAATTTATATCATGTTATAAACCAATGTTACTTAATTAAAAAAAATAAGTTAAAAAAATAAAAGGCTGAGCAGGTTACATGCTTGGATATTTCTTAAAAAGTTATAAAGAAAATAACTATGACCCATGACCTAAGTTTTCAGTGGCCTACGTGCTATTAGCATAAGTTTTGAAATCTGATAGGTCACAACAGTCCTTAATTTTTAACTAAACAAAAACTGACCTTTATACTTTTTCTATGCCACTATGGTTTTCTTCATCTCAGTTTCATGTCGCTCTTAACTTTATACCATTCTCAGTATTCTTTCAAAAATCTTCAAACAGTAGTCATCTATTTGATCTGAGGTCTTACCATGTAAGTTTTAATTGGACCCAGTGTCACCATCAGATTTAATGTCTCCACTGGTCCCATCGACCTTGTTCTTAGTAACACTTTCCTTCAATTCAGTATATCCTCACTCTAATTTCCTGATTACTATACTTCATACTACTTTTTCCCTTTTTCTAGTCATCAGATCCGCTCTTTTCTTCTCCTTAGACTTTCAATCTTATTTTCTGTCCGGACATTTGTTTTTGTGTTCATAGGATTTTCTATTTCTGCTTTTTGATCTCCTTTGATCCTGACTACAGGATCTCTGCTTTCTTTTCTGATCTATAATGGCTTCTGCTACTTCTTCAATCTGCTGAACCATGGTTCTCCACTTCACGGTGTTTTGTGGTTCCAAGATCTGCTGCATCTTCATTCAGAAGTTAAGTTTGAGTGCCTAATTTGTGGAAGACTTATCTTTCGTCTTTCTCTATCACAAGCCCTATATTTTTCTTTTTCTTCTTTTCCTTTCTCTTTCTTTGCTTTTTCTCGCTCATTCCTTTTGTCTCTCTACATTCTTGCTTCTCCTTTTTAAAACACTAATATAATTAGACTCTTCGGTTCTTTTTCTTTCAGTTTTTTAAAAAAAATCTTCTTCAGTAGCTTTAATTTTGGTATAGCACATGGATTGCTTTCTCATCAAATGGTCATCTACCCAGATTGGGCATCTCCTACTATCAAAAAGTCTTCATCTACTTCACAAGCTTCCATTTGATTTTCTTGGGCAGCTAAATTTTCAGTTATCAAGGTTGTGAATCTAAGCAATTCTCTCTCTTCTTTTAACTATTCAGCTACTTTTTGTCATTCTTTGGACTTCTTCTACCTTCTATTCAGATCCTAATTCTTCAATCTGCTCCTGGAGTACACAAATTTTAGGTGTTGGAACCTGAACTTTTCTTTTCTGTTTCATTTTTGCCTATTGGACCAGCTAACTCAGAAGACAGCTGGTTTTTGAGAAAAGGCCAAGCAAATAATGGTCTCGTCTAATTCTATGAGATACTTTTACAAGTAAGTTCGGTAAATATGGCAAAAAAAATCTTTCATAGTCAACTTTCATAAAATGACAACTCTTGTTATACTGTTTTTGTACATTTTTATCATAAGTTTTTTTTTCAAATTGACTTGTAAATCACTTATCTGAAACTGTTTATTTTTTCTAGGGAAGAAAATTTCTGCTTGGGCAAAAACATCTAGCTGTATCTTTCTGTACCTCCAAACCCTGAGTGTGACCAGGGTTCTGCTGATCACACACTCAGTTCAGTTCAGTATCTCCTTTTGCAGGTTTTTGGGATACAGGTTTCTCTACTCTGTTGTGGTTGCTCCCACTCCTCTGTCCACTTGTAATCTTTCAAAAATTTGTTGACATCTCTAATGTTTTCCCTTCTTCTATCTACAGCAAGATCATAAGGAGTATTTGTGAACAAGTCCACAGGTCAAAAACTACAGAGAAAATATTAACAAATTCTCTCCTGGTCCCACGGCACATTTATGTGCTTCTTTTCCAGGGCCAGGTTTTAGTCTCGATCCATTAACTCATCCAACAAAGCATGTCTGAAATCACGCTGCTTGCTTTAGGGGTCTGCTCCCACCAGTCCCACCAGCTGCCAAAGAAAACGTGGGCAACACAACCGCCAATCTTTTCAGGCCTGTCTCAGGTCAAAAACACTCCTTCACTGAGGCATCAGAAAAGCATAACTCCCACCATGGCAGGATCCCTCCCCAGCATGCCGTGCATGAGGGACACACCTAGGCCTGGGTCTACAATTCTTTTTTATTGTTTATATTCATATGGTTTTACCTCTATTCCTTGGTTTTATCCTATGTACTTTTGAACAGTTACTCTTGTAAATCGGGCATACAGGATTAATACAATTTTATTTCCTATTTCACCTATTGCCATGAATTGGCTATTGTCTTGAAAAACCTTGTAACTATAACTGCTAGGCTTCAGTATTGTTCTTTGATTAGATGCAAACCTCCCTACTCCTAAAGTTCCATGAATATTTAAAATATCTATACACGAGAAAATTTATAAATACCAATTTTCTTTAATTAAAAATAATTCCTTATTTTTTTATATAACAGCTTCATTAAGATATAAATCACATACTATACAATTCACCTAAAGTGTACAAATCAATGTTTTTCTTTATATTCACAGTTCAAACATCACCAGTTTCAATTTTTGTCACCCCAAAGTGAAACTCTGTACCCATTAGCAGTCACTCCCCATTCTCCCAAGCCCACAATTTAGGCAACCACTAGTCTGTTCCTTATTTTTAAATACTTGGAACTATTGATAAGATTCCTTCTTTTGCAAGTTCTTTAACTTTGAAGGATATTGCACCATAGGTATTTTCACCTATTATCTCTGTAAAGATATTCCTTCTCTTTTTCTGTCACTCTTATTTTCTTTGTTAATCTTGCTTTCCTCTCTCTAGTTCCAGATATATGACTGGCATGTCTGACACAGGTGTTCCTGCTCATACTTTTAAAAAAGAGAGAATCATCACCCTCTCTTCTCGTTAGTTTTCCTAGTCACTGCATTAGCTTTCTCAAACTACAGAAGTTGTCACTCCAGTATCAGGCTTCATCACCTCATATGTTTCTGCAGTAGTGCAAGTTATTTTTAAAAATTAATTCTTTGACTTTAGTTCTATTAAACAAAAACATGAATTGATTTCCTCAATTGATGCAAGACTAGGGGACTTGAGACACTGTCCTCTCGATTTTACACTGTAGCTTCTCTTTCCAAAACACTTTTTTGTTGCTCAATTGTCATATGTAGATAGTGTCTATAGTATTTTTTTTTTTTTTAAGATTTTATTTTTTCCTTTTTCTCCCCAAAGCCCCCCGGTACATAGTTGTGTATTCTTCGTTGTGGGTTCCTCTAGTTGTGGCATGTGGGACGCTGCCTCAGCGTGGTCTGACGAGCAGTGCCATGTCCGCGCCCAGGATTCGAACCAACGAAACACTGGGCCGCCTGCAGCGGAGCGCGCGAACTTAACCTCTCGGCCACGGGGCCAGCCCCAGATAGTGGCTATAGTATTGAACAGAGCAGTCATAGAATAGACTCCAACAGGGGTTTGGAGCTAGATTAGACCCTCTTCCTAATGCTGTGTAAAATGAGTCCCTGATTCCAATTCTATGTATGTTATTGGGCGGGGGGGGGGGGGGGGGGGGTGGGGGTGACGCTCTTCTGTAATCCCCAAGTTGGAATAAAGGCCTTTCCAAGGAGGCGATTGAGTTCTAGTGTAATTAACATCCATTATGGGACTTTTGAGAACTTTTTACCAATGTCCTAGCAGAAAATTCAATATGACCTTTTGGAACAACTCCATTTTGCCAAGTGTCAAGGGTTTCTACTTAAGGAAAATCTTCTAAATGTAAGAATCCTGAAAAACATTTGCTGTAGCAAGAACAGACTTCAAAACAACAACAACAGAAACAAAACTTCAAAGCAGAGGAAAAGTTCCGTGTTCTGTGTACTATTCTATAATTTGACCTCACATTCCAGGTGGGAAAGGGATGTGCGTACCTGTAGATTTATTAGCACAGAATCTCTTCTGAAAGAAGAGGAATAAAGAGAAGAATTGCTTGCCACATTAACTAATCTGAATGAGGACAAAACAATTCAAATTATTAAAGCAATAATTAGCTAAATGAGAATATTCTAGTTGTAATTCCTAGCTTCAGGGAAAGATGCTATTCTGAAAAGTATAGCTAGGGTTAGACTTGCAAACATGTTGCTTCTATAAAGACTTGGAAGGGTTGCTCGTGCTGTATTTCAAAAACTGAGAGAAACATTCAGAGAATTGGTTTAAAGAAGGCCTAGTGTTTGTGTGCTTGCTTTATTTTTCTTTTGCTTTTTTTTTAGTAATAGCTGATGGATCATTGTGGAAAACATTGTCAGGTTATTATATAATATTGATTGCAAGTTTATATGCTTTACTAATGAAGTTCTATATAAAATTCTCTAGCAAATTACACACAACAATATTAAAGCCTAGGCAAAGCTCTGTCTAATGGGAAAAAGTGACATGCTGCCAGCATTTTCAACCTAATGTCATTAACTTTGGTGTCATGGACAACACTACCAACATTGCTAGCTCAGCTGTTATGGTATAATATGCTAAGTCTCCAAGTGCTTTCAGACCCCGGCCATGATTCCCTCAATAAATATGCATGAGTGATGGTTAACTCGGATGTGGAAACTTCACGTAATTCAGGAAGACACAGACTTCAGAGTAGCAGGCCAATTTGATTTTTTCTTCTAATAATCTAGACTCCATAAATTTGGCTTGCATGATTTAAATGTGTAGTCTTTTTAAAATAGAAAATTCCACTTTTAATATAGGTAGTACTCTTTTCACATTGTCCTTACACATTGTATTTCAATATAATATTAAGTAGTTGAAATTACTGCATTTTATGAGGTAGACACTCAATTCTGTTTCAATATTTTTTGGAAAACATTTAACTACATTTTGATAATACATGTTTCCCCCGCTATCCAGAAGTTTGCTTTATGACACATCGCTTCTAGGAAAGAACTCCATCTGTAATGGTTTTTGCTAATTGAAAGAAATCCAAAGAGAGTTTTCACTTTCACGAGAAAAGGCGAAAAGTGAAAATAGCGTTCAGTATTTGTTTTGCAGTGAGCTGTTATAGAGGCTAAGCAGTCAAGCACACTGTGATATTTTAAGCCCTCTACGTCAGCCACAGCAGACAAGCCTCAACCTTCATTCGAGGCAGACAAACATGGAAGAAGGTGTAGACCATAGTGACCTGCCTCCCCTGATGCATTCAGATGACGATGAGATGTTAAAGGATGACCCCCTTCCTCTCTCTCGTACGTCCCAGTCTCCTGGACCTCCCATCACTCTAACCTCTGATGATTCTGCCTGACACACCGTCCTCACCACTATCACATCTCAGCCTTCCAGTGGGCTCGCTGTCTTCTTGATTCTGCTAAGTGACACTGCACTGCACAAACGTTATTTCTACTTTATATTGGTTGTGTATTTATCATATCATTCCGGCTTTTATTACGTTAGTGTTATTTTAGGTTTTACTTGTTACTTGGTATGATTTGATAGGTTAATTTTGGAGTCTGGGAATGCTCAAAAACTTTTCCCATATAAATTAATGGTAACTGCTTCTTCACTTTATGCAATTTCAGCTTATAAAGTTTTCATAGGAATGCTCTACTTTCAGATAGTGGGGGAAACCTGTATGTGAAAAGCTGGAGAGTGACGTTGTCGAGATGGCAACATATGTCTCTCCTGACTTCAGTCCCCCTTACAAGAAGACCAACCAACAACTATCCATTGAGAAGATATCGCTGGGATAGACAGAGACTGAGACGGGAGCGGGGATTACAGCAGCCAGAGCTTAGATCTTGGCAGACCCAGTTCCTGCTTATAGCGGTGCCCAAGCAAAGACCCCAGCCAGTGGCTCTGCCCATCTGCAGAGCTGAGCCTGTGGCCCCATCTCGTCAGGGATCTCCGTTGGCAGTTCTGCCTCATTTGGGCTCCCAGCCAGCAGGCTATATTGACCATGAAGCCCCTTCTACAGCCCCACCAAACAGGGAAGCAAGTTTGAAGCTCCGCCTAACTGCTAAGGATAGGAGAACAAATTTTCAGCCCCACTTAACTGCTGAGCATAGGCCCCAGTCTCATCCCACCAGGAAGTCTGGTCAGACAATCCAGCAAGTGCGAAGCCCATCCCACAGACCTGCTCAGGTGGGGAACCAAGTGAACAGCCCTTCCCAACTGTTGAGCATAGTCCCTAGCCCTGTATAGCCAGGGAGCCTGAACAGTGACCCTGGACAGCCTGGGAGCCCAGCCTACAATACCAACCCCTCTACCAGCACACCCACCAGCAGAGCATAGCCTATGTCCTTACCCAATTGTTGAACACAGACTGTGGCCTTGGTAAGGCAGGTAGCTCAACTAGTAGCCCAGCTAAATCATAAACATAAACTTCAGCCCAACCCAAACAACGGCCCAGACAGTGGCCCTGTCAGATCACAGAGCACAGTCTGTAGCCCCTCCCAATTGCAGAGTATAGTTGGAGGCCCTGCCCAACCAGAGAGCACAGACAGTGACCTCGTACAACAAACAGTGGAGCATAGCTAAGGGCCTACCCCATCCTGAAGCCCAGCCTGTGGCCCTGCCCAACTTTGGGGCATAGCCAGTGGCACCATCTGGTTGGGCAGCACAGCTTGAGGCCCAACTTGATCAGAAGCAATTGTGGAGGCCAGCCTGCAGCCCTGGCCAATTGCAGAGTCTAACTAGTGGCATTGCCCTGTCAGGGAACAGAACTAGTGACCCCACCTGTCCAGAGGTGACTGCAGAGCCCAGCTAATGGTCCCACCTGACTGCAGAGCATGGTCAGCAGCCCCATCTGACCAAGGAGCCCACCTAGCAACTCCACTTCAATATAGAACCCAACCAGCAGGCCAACCAGGCATGGAGCTCAGCTGGTGATACCACCTTCCTCCAACCTCACAGCATGGGCAATGATCTTGCCCAGCTAGGGACAAGTTGATTGATGCCGACAGGCAATACTAGCTGACCCATCCAGTACCCCAACTTGAGCAGAGTGGAGAAAGTCTTTCCCTACCAAAGTGAACCTGTAAAGTCTGGAAGAGGAGACCACTTACTCAAAGGCAGATGCCAACACAAGAATACAAGGATCATGAAGAATCAGATAAACATGACACCACCAAAGGAAACTCACAGAGTTCCAATAACTGGCCTTAAAGAAATGGAAATCTATGAACTGTCTGACAAAGAATTCAGAATAATCCTTTTAAAGGAGTTCAGTAAACTACAGAACATATAGATAGACAACAAAATGAAATCAGGAAAACAATTCATGAACAAAATGAGAAGTTCAACAAAGATATAGAAACTATCAAAAAATCAAAGAGGAGGGAGCAGTCTCAAACTCATTTTGTGAAGCCAGCATTACCCTGATAGTATAGTGCAAATTGAATACAAGAAGTAAGAACAAAATTATTTTGTAGTGAATTTGTTAATATCTTAGGATATTTTGATATCCTTATTTACTCCTATATTATATAGTTTTAACTGCTTGAACATCCCTCCTCCCATTTCTTTCAAGGGACCATGTAGCTTCAATGTGAATAAATGACCAATAGATGGCAGTGTTGCTCCTTTTTGAACATCTCCATAGACATTTTAGCAAATTTTGACTCCTATTATATGCGTTATTCTTAAAGTCATATTTAGCAAATTAACTTTTTGCAAACTTTTCTCAGTTTATTAACTTTCAAAATATAATAGTAATAAAGTTCAATGTAACACATCAAGAATATAGAAAATAATCTTACAATCTTTAGGTAACAAATGTAAAAAGTGTGGCACTTGACTTACCATACTATTCTCTCTGGTTTTACAAAGGTATTTACACTTGTAAACACGTATGTGGAGATTTTTGCTTTTAATCTGTACTGTAATGTGATATCTCATGCATTATTTTACAAACTGCTTTATGCATTGAACACTATTGTCATTCAAGACATTCGACATTTATGCATTCTTTTCTGATCTCCATATATTTTATATGATATATTTTATATGACATATTTTACATGATGGATATAAAATGATTTTTTGTCATTCTTCTATTGTTGAGCAAGCACAGGTATTCCTTACTCCTAGTGCTTTTATTTCTGAAGGACATAGTCTCAAAATTTGTATTCCTGAGTGGAAAGGTTTTTGTATTTTTTTCATACCAATAGATATCATCCCATTGCTTCCCCTCTCACCCCAAACTACAGCAAATTACATTCCCACTACCAATGAAATAGTCTTGATTATTTCTAACGCTGGATATCACAACTGTATAAATTTAAGCCATTTACCTGATTAATAGTGACTTGAGTATCGTGATGTAATTTCTATTTTAGGTATATTCGCTATTTGAGAGAGATTAAACTTTTCCATCATAAATGCTACAAATACTTATTTCAAGTCTCTCACTTGTATTTTGACAAAACACTAGATCATACAAACATTTTTGTTTATTATTTATTTATTTATTTTTTAAAGATTGGCCTTAACCTAAAAACATCTGTTGCCAATCTTTTTTTCTTTCTTCTTCTCCCCAAATGCCCCCAGTACATAGTTGTATATTCTAGTTGTAGGTCCTTCTAGTTCTGTTATGTGGAATATTGCTTCAGCGTGGCTTGATGAGCGTCCCTAGGTCTGTGCCAGGGTGCACCTAAGTGGAGCAACCACTGGGCCAACCCCAAACATTTTTATATTTTCATGTTCAAATTTGTCAATATTTTCTTCTAAATTTTTCTCTAGTAATTCAATAAGGAATAGTTTTATTCATGTGATCATTTAATTCGGCATGTTTGTTTTGAACCAAAGGTCTAACTTCCTGTTGTTCCATATGGCAAGCCAATTATACCAGTACCATTGAATCAATAAAGCATGTATCCTGTTTTTTTCTTTTTTGGAATGCTCCCCTTGTCATATATTAACTTTCCATGTGTACTTTCATCTATTCTGGACTTTTTATTTTGTATCAGAATCTGTTGATCTAATCATTATCTATATGATACTATTTCATTACATTGACTGAAGAAAATTATGATACATGATAAGGCATGGTGCTATTTTCATTCTTGGATATTCTCAGAAATGTATTTTACTACATGTTCTTTAAAATGATTTGTCCATTCTCTTGCAATTTCAGTGCTCGCTAGATTGGCTTTCACGTTACAATCTCAATAAGAAATATGTTTTAACTCTGTGATCAAGTTATTAGTTCAGATCCTTTAATAAGACTATATGTTTCTCATTATAAGCTTATGAGCATTCTTATTATTCTGAGGTATTTTATAGTTTCCAGTACTTTTTGTTTATATTGTTATATTGTGAGTAAGATACTTCGTTCCATCTCTATTAATAAGTGTTCTATGTATGGCATAGGGAGATCTAACAATGAAGTGGTATCCATCCTGACACCTCGCTAAATGTTCTTCTTTATTCTAAGTAATTTTCGGCATTGTTTCACATTATGAATATACTATAAATTTAATATAAAGCCTAATATTTATTTATATATTTAATTATTTCATTTAATTTTTATTTTATTAGCTAAATACTATAATAGGCACCATCTTATTTTTTCTTTTTTTTAATGGAAACACTTTAATATTTTCCCAGTATGTGTGCGTGTGTGTGTATACTATGCTTCTTAAATATATAAGTAATATTTTTCTCTTTTGTGGTTTCCCTCAATTCTTCTTTTCCATTTTTTGCTTTGTTTTTTTCATAAATATTTATTGAATTTAAATATATTGTGATTTTGACATTGTTCTGTATATTTGTCAAATATTATGAATTTTGTACATAGATATCCTCATGTAGAGATACAGCATGTCTTTAATAAATTATTGTTCAAAATGAGCCATTTTAATATACTGTAGATAACTTTCTAATGTATTAAGTAGAATTTTTCTAAGTACATGTATACATTTATGAAATTTGCTTAGTGACAATTTTTATGAAACCACAATTTGTTATTTACAAAGATATTAGACAACTTCTCAGCATTCTTATAATTATAAATCATTTAAATATCATAGAGGGGCCAGCCAGGTGGTGCAGCAGTTAAGTTCACACGTTCCACTTTGGTGGCCTGGGGTTCGCTGGTTCCGATCCCGGGTGCAGACCTATGAATCGCTTGGCAAGCGATGATGTGTCAGGGATCCCACACATAAAGTAGTGGAAGATGGGCACAGATGTTAGCTCAGGGCCAGTCTTCCTCAGAAAAAAAGAGGAGAATTGGCAGCAGATGTCAGCTCAGGGCTAATCTTTCTCAAAAAAAAAACAATCACAGAAATTATCTATTTCTAAAAGGCTATGTAGATATATACTGTCAACAAACTGGGCCTGAAGCCTTTATGTATACCTATATATTTTTTTAATCAGTTATAAAGCTATTATAATCTAAAATTTTCAATTTCCCTGAGGATCCACTTGGTACTACATACTTGTTTTATTAGCAGAAATACATTTTAGAAGTTTACTGGCATGTTTTTTCATCTAACATTCTCTCTTGGGTATTTTTTCTTTATTTATGGTTATACAGCTCTTCTTATTTCTAAAGCACACATTTTTTCTCTTTTTATCATTCAGGCTTGCCAGAAGTTTACATATTAATAATTTTAAATGATTAGGCTATTAGGTATATATTTTTCTTTTTTTTTTTTGAGGAAGATTAGCCCTGAACTCACATCTGCCACCAATCCTCCTCTTTTTGTTGTGGAAGATTGGCCCTGAGCGAACATCCATGCCCATCTTCCTCTATTTTATATGCGGGATGCCTGCCATAGCACGGCTTGATATCCAGTGCATAGTTCTGCACCCAGGATCCAAACCAGCGAACCCTGGGCTGCCAAAGCAGAACATGGGAATTTAACCACTGTGCCACCAGGCTGGCTTCTAGGTATATATTTTTTTATGCCATTCCTTTTTTTTAATTAATTTCATCTTCATCCTCCTTATTCTAGGATTTCTTCCCCAAGTTTTTTAGACAAAAATAATTCACCTATGTTTTGGTCTTTTTTTCTAAAAAAAATCAAGCAATTAATAATTTAGTTTTTCCTAACTTTAGCCCTAAAACTGTATTGTTTCAATTTGAAATGTTTTTAAGTACATTTTAAATAATCATAATTTTTATGTGCTTCAGTATAATCATTATCTAAAATAACACTTTTATTATTTTATTTTTATGGTAAAAGGAATTCAATTATCAGATTCTTTAAAATTGTTGATGTTTAGTTTTGTTGAATTGTGATCACAGAATGTCACTTGTCATAGCTCTATTATTTTTACTTCAGTAAAGGTTTCTATTTGACTCAGTACATAATCGATTGTTTAAAAATTGGCATAGCTGAGGCCGGCCCAGTAGCGTAGTGGTTGAATTCGCGTGCTTCACTTCGGCATCCCGGAGTTCTCAAGTTCAGATCCCGGCCCAGACCTAAGCACCACTTACCAAGCCATGCTGTGGCAGGCATCACACATATAAAATAGAGGAAAATGGGCAGGGATGTTAGCTCAGGGCCAATTTTCCTCAGCAAAAAAGAGGAGGATTGGTGGCAGATGTTAGCTCAGGGTTAATCTTCCTCAAAAAAAATAAAATTGGCATGACTGCTATGCACACTTCTGAGCTTAATGATGATCTTGAAATCATCTACATATCATTGCTTACTTTGTTTTTATTTTATTTTGAAGCATTTAGAAGTTTTCCACAATATTTATTATTTAATCATTTTCTTCTTATATTGTTAGAAATTTTTACCTTAAAATATTTTATATACTATGTGACTTAGCATGCCAAAGTTAGGATGACACATCTTTAGTTTTCAGGGCAAATGTTTCTTCAGTATAAAAGTACTTCTTGTTCTTATATAACTCATTTTTTTTTGTTAAATTTGCCTAATAGTTTATGTGGTAGATAGATAGATACAGATATATGCCCATCTCTATTTTACTTGTGATACACTTCGAAATCTTTCTCTCTTGATAAGGAAAAAATGCTGTTGCTATTTCGTAACTGGTATAATTAGTTGTCTTTCTCTCTTTTATTGATTGTTTTATTTTCTCAATTTATTATGAATGGTGGATGCGGGTAAAGAATCCACTTTCTTGTAGTAATCAAAGGTTTTTTCTACTTTACAATGATGCCTCTTTAACAAGCATATATTCAAATAAGTGACCAATATATAATACAGCAAGTGCTGTAAAGTCCCCTAATGAAATATTAAAATTACAGAGTTGGCAACTGAATAAAATTTAAAGTGATACTAGTGAAATATTGTGTTAATCTGGAATCACTTCATAACCTTAGATCCAAGAATTATCAACTAGAAGTATTGCTGAGATGATGTTTTAAGTATTTCAGATTCCTCTTTTGGGATGTTCAAGATTTTGCTGCATTTCCCTCAATTGAACATTGATATCAATGATGGCATTTCATCAGCTTACTCAGGCATACCTCTCATTGGCTGGCTCCTGAACCAATGTAGTTCTGCAACCTAGTAGAAAATTGGATAAAGCTAAGTGAAATATAAAGCTATTTATATATTCACTTTTTTCTGAAGAATTAATGTAGGAATTATTTTTATTCATATATTGAACTCAGAAAATTATAGACGTGTATGTGAATATTAAAAAACTATTTTGAAGTAAAGCTGACAACACGTACTTACTTTTAAGTTCCCCGAGGCCCAAGCTTTTGATATTACCTTCTTGGTTCCAATATGTTCAGAAGCATTGTACTCTTTTGAGAAGTTATTTACCACCTCAAATAAATAAATTAAAGAAGCACCTTCTAGGAAGTATTTTGTGCCCTATATATACATTTTTTGTTGTTGTTAGGGCTGTCAAGTCCATTCCGAGTCCTAGCGGCCCTGGGTACAGCAGAGCAGAGCCCTGCCTGGTCTTTCTGCATCATACTTTCACCTTCCAGCGCTGTATCAGACAACGTTCCACTGCTATTCATAGTGGTTTTCATGGCCAAGGTTTTTGGAAATGAGTGGCTGAAACCTGTCCACCATGGGTGACCCTGCTGTGAAATACCGGTCACATAGCTTTCAGCATCATAGCAACACCGTCCCCACAGTATGAAAAGTGGCAGACAGATCATGTGGTTCCCTGACCAGGAAACGAGCCAGGCTGAGCCAAACCTCGACCATGAGACCACCAGGGCTATAACCATGTATAATTTTTATCTGGTGAAACTCATTGCAGATGTAGTTATTAAAGCCGGAAGTGATTTTCCATTTCTTGGCTTTCCAAGATGCATCTTACTTCTATTGTCATGTAAAAGAGGTCCCTCTACAGATTATGTCAACTTTTTATGTGCTTTAGTCACAATTCTCCTCAAGGCCAGCTTCATCTATGTATACCTGTGCAGTCACACAGCACCCTGTGTTCAGGAGGGCTCATGTTCCACTGTGTTTGTTTTAAGTCCTTAGTAATTTAAAACAATTAATAATTAATAATTGTTTAATAATTAATAATTTTAATTTTGCATTGGGCCCTACAGATGACATAGGCAGTCCTGAGCCCGTTCATAATGAACATAGCCTCTTACTTATGAAAACATCTCTCAAATGCTTGGTGAGATATAAACTGGTCATAATCAACCTTTCTGAAAGCATCCTAATAATAGATCCAAATCTACCAACTTTTCAGCATAGGTCCCTGTGGAACTACAGTTGATTCTCTGTATCTGTGGGTTCCACATCCGGAGATTCAACCAACCATAGATCGAAAGGCCTACAATGGTTGCATCTGGCTGAACATGCACAGACTTTTTTTTCTTATGTTTCCCTAAACAACACAATATAACAACTATTTGCTTAGCATTTACATTGTATTAAGTATTATAAGTAGTCTACAGATGATTTACAGTATACAGAAGGAAGTATCTGGGGTTATATGGAAATACTACACCATTTTATATAAGAGACTTGAACATCTGCAGATTTTGGTTTTCAGGGGGGATCCTGGAACCAATCGTCAACAGATACTGAGGGATGACTGCGTCCAGTTAAGCTCCTAACCATTACCATCTTTCACCATCTTATGAAATGCAAGCCTCACTACCCATTCTCTTCTTTCATAGTCTCATATACAGAAAGCTATGTACTTTTGCCTGAGCTGATTTCCTGAGATTCTCAGTCTGAAACTTGCATTATCCCTTTCAGACGTGCTTCACCCATCACTTTGCTTCCCTGGTCCGCCTCTCGTTGATAGGTTATTCATCTTCCTCACATCTGTATCACCTGGAGGTAGTGTCTGGAAATGTCTAGCACTGCATTTGTGCACCTAGGAGCCTTTCATCTTCATCAAAGTCCTTTCTCTTCTGAAGACTCAAGGGATGACGTCCAGTGTCTTGAAAAATGTTTCATATATTGTTTCTTTCCTTCTTTCTTTCCTTTTTCCTTTCCTTCTTCCTTCCTTTCCTTCTTCCTTTCCTTCTTTCTCTCTCTCTTTCTTTCTCTTGTCTTTATTTCTTTCTGTTTCTTTTCTTTCCTTCATTTTTTCATTCTTTGTTGTTGTTTCAGGTGAGCAGGTAAGTCCAATTCCTGTCACTCTATCTCAGCCAGAAGTGGGACTTCCACTTCTTCTTTAATCCTGACTTTAATAAAGTGATTAGAATATAATTTGGCCCAGGATTTTATCATCTTAACTGCTTTTTAAACATTTCTAATTTCTAGGCAGATGATATTGGCATATTCACATTGCTGATAACAATTTACTGGTCTAACCAAAACCACTGTAAACCAGAATCATAAAATATTTATAATACAAAAATGCCATGCCTTTTGAGAAAAAAAATTCCACAAGTAAATTTTTAAAAATCATCAGTGGATCACCAAATGCTAAACATCCAGGTACTAATTTGTGTAAACTTCTCTATTGAAATTACATACAGGTATATCAAATGTAGGATAACTTACAAAAGCAGGAATCATATTTAAATTGTATTGCAAATGGTTAAAATGACTCCAAGTTTATTTTCAAGATAGTAGAGTTCAAAGTTAAGTCTCTAAGCATTAGAAAGTCAGGATGTTTTTATATCTATAAATTCGAAAATATAAATTCAAAGAAGACTTTCCCTCACATAAGAACTATTTTTCCATTTTCTCTGAAGCTCTGATATTTGTGAATACTAACCTGAAGAGACCTCTTGGACCTTTGAATATAATTAAAATCTACCAAGGAAACAAACAAAACAAAACAAAAAACAGATGTCTTATTGTTGATACAAAGACATGCTGGCATTCACCTCTTGAAAAATTATAAAATGGCTGAATTCTTCCCTCCCTTTGTAGTATAAACTCTCCCAATATTCTGATCCCACAACTTAAGTTCCTGCAACATATTTTAGTCAAGATGAAAATGCTGACTTACATGAGCAAACGCCTGTCAATATCCCCAGGAAAAACAGTGCCAGGATGACTTACCAGGACAGTGTCACAAACAAATATGGTAATAAATTGAACTGAAAAATTTCCTATGAGAATCAGTTATCAGAATTGGACTAAGGCTACATAAAGAAAGGAAAAGACTGAACTTAGAATTGACATTGATTGATTCCACTCTTCACTTTTATTGAAGACTCTTGGATCACTTTCAAAAACCACCATTTCTGTGACGTGACGTCCAGTCAAAATGACCTGCTTCTTAGGCTTGCCATTCAAAACAGATTTTTCTCAGGATCCTAAAATCATAGCACACATTCTCTCTGGTCAAGCTAACCTCTATTAAACTTCCATTAGCACTTAGATCGTTTTGCTTTCAAATCCTGGCCAGAAAAGTCAGCAAAGGTAATTAGCATCAAACCTATATAGAGCAACAGGTTTTTTGCTTAAAGTTGACTTACAAAATCCTCAAAATTGTCTTTAGTTCTGCTGAGATTATACATTGACATCAGACGTCTTCTTCAAAGTTTTGAATTACATTAAGTGCAGAAAGATAAGTTAGTTATTATCTGTCTTAAACTAGTATGTAAATTCCAGAGCATTTGTTTTTATAACTACCACAAAAATACCTACGGCTATTTTGGATGGTAAAATAAAATCAATAAATTCTCATTACTTCCAGACCTCATTTAAAATGTACATTTACATATTCACAAACTTTATTGAACTCTAAAATATGCTGCGGATCTCAGTTTCCTGTAAATTCTATAAGAGCTCTTGGTCAAAACCAATTAAATTTGACTTAACATGTAGTTCTTAGAAGCATATCATCCTCAGATACACAAATTATCTTCTGCGGTTTGGAAAGAACAAGCCAAGAAGAACAAATATCTGATCAATATTAAATTCTATATTAACCAAATGTTGATTTCCATTGGATAGGAAAGATTTCTTTATTATTTTTAAATTATTTAAAACAGAACCTTAAAGAGGTTAATATAATAGTTTACAAAGTACTCATTAGACAGTTATCAATGTAAACCAGAATATGGTCCTCCAGTTAGCATGGGCTTTTTGCTTTGTTACAATTAAAATTGTATTTATTTCATTTTGCACTTATATTCACATCTTTCTCTCAGATAACTCTGGAGTTATGGGTGCCTGCAAATCAAGCCCAGTGGTCTCATTTCTTTTTCCTTTATGATCTTCTTAGTTTGCCTGAAGCAAACTTGCTCAGAGGAGAAGGCACCTGAAAATTGTGGGCTTCTCTGCAGAACACC
Organism: Equus quagga; assembly: GCF_021613505.1. NCBI lineage: Eukaryota > Metazoa > Chordata > Mammalia > Perissodactyla > Equidae > Equus > Equus quagga. The sequence continues at coordinate 38,534,884 of NC_060272.1, read as the reverse complement.
ACATAAAATTGATAAATCCATCCTAAAATAAATAAAAGAAGCTTTTTCCAAACAAGGTATTGTCTTTTGCTAGTTCTACTTGAAAGACTAGTAGACTGTATAACACCCAAGCCCAGGATAAACTAGCAAAGAAGACATAAAATTGAGTAAAATCATTCCGTATTCTTTTTTACTGCAAAGTTGGGGTTGCGGGGAAAATATGAACATTATTTCATTTTAGCGTTCCCTAGAAGGATAGTTTGAGAACTACTTTTCTGAAGAAAGAGTACTTATTGTCTTTAAAGTTGTTTTCTTCCTTATGATTGAAGCAAGGCTACTTCTTTTTCATTCTAAACAAATATCTGGTTCAGGTCCCATCAGCCTTCATGAGGTTCCAATGGTGTATGCTTTCTTTCTATGACACTTCCCTGTATCAATTGTTCTGACCTTCAGAAGCAGATTTTCTATAATAAAGCTCTCTTTTGGACTCCAAAATTAAATTATTTTCCCTGCCTAGGTTATTTCCTCATACTTTTGTCTAATTATAAAGCAAAATGCCCTGAATGGACCATATTTCAGGAAATAATTGAGTGTTTTCTAACTTGGGCCAAGAAGTCCTCTTTGACTGAGACTGATCAGGCATTGTCCATCTCTATCATTTTAGGAAGTCTATTAAAAAATTCAAATACAAGCATAATTTCTACCAAAGGAATAAGAGGACTACTTCAGTATAACCTTAGCTGGAGCTTCTTTCCTTCCGTTCTGTTTGTTTGTTCAAGCAGAGAGAAGGAAGAGTTGGCAAGGTGGCCTGGATTATAGTGTCTGGAGTCAGATAGCAAGGATTAAAAGTTCAGCTGTACTACTTATAAATCTATGATTCTGGGCAAATTAATTACCTGTGTATATCTTAGTCTTCTCATCTATGTAATCATTGTACTGAAGGGATGGATAATTGTACCAGAATCATAGGGCTGTTCTGAATATTAAGTTACACAATATAAACGTTCAGCATGTTATCTGGCAAATAGCAAGTTCTTAATCAATGTCACTCACTATGATTATGACAAATATTTATTCATTCAACAGTATTTATTGAGTAACTACACGCTCTATGATAGGGCTAAAATGATGAGCAAAGCAGAAAGCCCCTGTTCACTGGGCAATTGCTGTGAGAGATAAACAATAAATTAACAGAGATATTAATATATGGTTGCAAGCTACAATAAGAAATTGAAGAAAAAGTAGAAAGCAGTCATTCTAAGAACGTAAAACAAGGGAATAAAATAAATAAAACGTAAAAAATAAATTTGCCTGGAGGATCAATGAATGCCTCTCTAAAAAAGCTACAGAGCTTTTATTCAGAACCTTTCAATTATGAATAGAAATGAACTCAGGAAAGAGTGGGCTGACGGAAGGAGAGCCACTATACAAGGAGAGGAAACAAGTTTATGAGGCCCAAAGGCAGTGAAGAATTATAGAGAAGGACATAGGGTCCGGAAGACAGAGGATGAGGGGCAGGTTGGTGAGTGAAGGGCCTAGCCAGCAGACAAAGGGACAGATCATTCAGGACCTAATCGTTTACAGTATAGACTGTGGTCAGAGAGTGGTGGAAATGCATTGGGGGGGAAAAAGAGAAGGAGGGATGTGTCAAAATAGTGCCGATTTTTATTTCATAATTTTCATTGACTCCAGTGTGGAGAATGAATTATAAGTGGCAAATTTAATGAGGGAAGAGGATACAGATGAGAGTTGCAGAAGTTGAGTTGAAAGAGGACAGTATCTTAGATTTAGTGCAGACAATGGAGATGGAGAGATATGGGACAGATACAGGGGAAATGTTCAAAGTAAAAGTGACAGGGCTTTGTGGAATATTGAAAATGATGGGAGAGAGGATGTTAACAAATATGATCCTCAATTCTGGCTTGCACAACCTAATGCACGGAGAGATACTCTTTGAAATAGAGAAGAAAGAAATCGAGCAAGAGAAAAGGGAGATTATGAGCTCAATTTTGTATACGTTCTACTTATATTGTCTCTGTGATATCCACCAGAGAGGTCAAGTAGAGAGGTAGATGTGTGAGACTAAAGGTCAGGGGGAGGTCTAGATTTTGAGATGCAAATCTAGAAATACAGTTTATGGATGGTAACTGAAACCATGGAATCAGATGACTGTTCCCTGTGAGAATTTAGAAAACTAAAAAAGCAGTTAAGCACGACATCTCTTCGCCCACTCACATCACTACAAACTTCAAGAATATAAATATTTCTCTTTGCTTTCTTAGTATACTACATTTTGGGGAAAAATATCCACACCAAAAATATATAATGATCTGGTAGCTAGAAAAGCATACACTTTTCAAAAAGTAAGTTCAGACAGTAAAGTTGAGAAAATAAATGACGAATAACATGGGTCAAGAGCCTATTACTGTAAAAGTTAGAATTCTTAATGGTGTAATGGTTAAGGTAGAGTTCTGAGGCTTGGTTATGTACAACCAGTAGCTCGGGAAAGATTAAGGCTAGATTTTGGCCTTTACCTAAAATAAATCAGTTTACCCTTGTCTTCCTCCTACCTTTATGTTTCAAGTCCATGATAACTTGACCTTTCCAGAATTCTGAGCTTTCCTCTGAGCATGCTCCAGTTGCTGGTCGAACAAGTTAAACCAACTGAGCTACTTATATTTGTCTAAAACTATGTTCCTAACCAGTGTGAGACTAAATGAATAAAGAAAAAAATTAGAAAATGAAGAAAGACACAGAAAAGGGGTCAACTTTTGTTTTATAAGTGAAGACTAATTTGGCATAGAAATAAGAATTGATAAAATGCTAAATATCAAATGTGGCATCACAGTATGGTGATAGAAGGATGACCCAAATAATCAACAATTATAATGGGGGTTTATATAGTTTATGTACTCACAGATTATTATAAACACTATGTAGATTGCCTGTATGTGTTATGATAGAAACAAAAGTAAATCCACATAACTGATTATTTTGCTCATATTTTCCATTCAGCATTTAACTCTGGAAATGCTATCTCTTCTGAGAAATGAACTCTATTCATACTGCATATTAAAATAATATATATTGATAATGACTAATTACTAAGTCTAGTAGCCTGGTTTCAATCAATCAAGAGCCTAGAGCCAATGCTCTGTGAAGCTTTAGGAACACATACAATCCATGAGAATACTATCAGTACGAATTGATTTGTCCAGGGAGAAATTCAAATTTACCTGAATAAGAATTTTTAAATAAAATTAGACCCAAGTTTCAATATTTTATATATGCAAGATCTCATAAGAAACCCAATAATAAAGATGATTTGGGCTGGTGCTTGGCTTATTTTCAGAATGCTTTTCATTTACAACTCTTTGTGAATAAAAACACTGATGTACTTTTAAAAGCGAGGGACTAGAAGTTAAATCTGATGGGTGTTTGATCCCTGACTGAGCTATCAGTTATTCGTTTTATTTTTTATTATAATTTTTAAGTTAATATTCCATTAGTAGTTTAAAATTCTCCAACTTACATTAAAGTCCACAGAAATTACTCAGGCCAAGCATGCCTCATTTACTTAAAAATGTAGTTGTTATAAAGCAAACTGTTTCTTTAATGATCAAACAGTAATATTCCCAGCAGTTGAGATATTTTAAGTTAATTCAAAGACTTTACAAAACTGAAAAAAAAATCTATTCTTTTCCTGAACTGAGTCATAAAAACATCAGTTTCAGTAAAGTAGTAAATAATTAATCTAATTTGTTTTCTTGTAAATATATGACAAATTGCTAAATGATTATGAATGATTTTCTAAAAAGAAAAAATCTTTCATATTTATTCCACTAAGGGAGATAAAGCCCAACATAATTTATATATTAAAAAATAGGTCTAAAACTATAGGTAATTAGTGAATACATAAATCAAATAATTTCATTGTATTCATGGTACCCAAAGTTATAACCATTTTGGTAAAATACCTTACTTAATCAAGTAATAGATAAACCTATATTTAGGTTTCCCATAAAAGGGAAAAACTTTGATATACTTGAAAACTGCAAATTAAACTTTTCCCTCTTTAAAATAGCAATCTTACAGTTTATTAAGTGTCTTAACATATTAGATTACGTTCAAAGCTCTTAAAATTCAAATTTAAATCCATATAGTCCATATAATTGAAAATTTTTAAGGATAATTTTTTTATATCTCTAACACCACATTTGTCAACATAATTAAAGAGTACCTATACATATTATTTTGTTTTATGTATACTTTTTGTTATTCATTCAACTCTTTAAGAAGCTGATTCAATCAACCAAAAGTTTAAAAAGTTGCTCCTGTTTCTAATTTGTTACTGAGATATAATTAAATTTTATGAACATATTCATTTTCCTATGTTTCTCTTATATTTCTTCTTCAGTAATGTATTCTGATATCATATGAATTTAAATGCAAATCTTTTCATAGCCTCACTTTATGCCAAAACTAGTAAGGATCTAGTGCAGAATAATAAGGCAATTCTCTAAAAAATGTAAAAGATGGAGTTTTACATTTCTGAAGGTTTTCTATAAGTCTTGAAAGTAGGAGAACTCTACTAAGAGAAGTGTAATCTTAGAAATAAACAAGAAATAAGTGTTGACCTGCTTACTAAGGATCCACAATCCCAAACTGAGCCAACAAACCAGGACAGCTGAATGCACAGAGGCTCAGCAACAGTTTAAATCTAAGACTTTGAACAAGGCAAAAGTGAATACATGGTAGGATAAAAAGGGAAGTTGGGATAGAAAATAATAACACTGTATCTCATGGAAAAAAAGAGAAAGATCATCTTCCTGTCCAGTGGCCTCCTTTTGTCTTCCTCATTACTCCTGGAATATAGATTCAAGCCACAGGGATCCTAGATAACATGCTAAGTCAGTGTCTAGGCTAGTTTATGAGATGCATTTGAATGATGTTTTAAGCAAGTTTCACACCAGGTAACTGGAAGACTGAAGTAATTTAAGGACAGAAGATAACAGAAGATTACTATAACCTCAGAACTACGAGAACCCCTCCACCTAGAGATACACCAAAATCCATAAATGTTCAATTTGTTATTAAACTCTGAAACTTGCAAAAAAGAAAAGCAATATGTATGAACCAACAGAAATTAATGAGCGAACTTTTAATGAGATTACAACTTGAGTAATAAAAACCAGGCTGGCATCTCTTAACCAAAGTTTTCAACCTGAAACGTTTTAGACTTAACTAACGCCCAGAGCACACGAGGGTGAGGGGAGATGAGTGGAAATTGAGAGATGCTTGGATACCCCATGAAGACTTACTGTACCTGTGTCCAAATCCTTCACCTGTTGCCTGGCTCGAGTTGGCCGGCTCCACTTTGAGCTCTTGCAGGACCAGTCCTTTTTCATGTGTTCCAGGAAAGTCCATGCCTGGCACCTCCTCCTCCTCTAGGGACTCCACGTAGAAGAGGGTCCTGGCCGGCTGTTGAGTGCGCTGCCCTGGCGCCCCTTGCTGCAACCTCGTGGACACTGGCAGCAGGGTGCCATTCAGTGGATTGAAGGAAGAGGAGGAACAGGACGGGGAGGAAGACGAAGAAGAGGACGAAGAGGAAGGCTTCTTCCAGAAAGCGCTCATGCTGCCCTTCTCTTGGCTTTTGAGCAGGCGACTCTGGCTAGGTCCCCAATGCTCAAAGCTGCCGCTGCCGTCCTGTTGCAGGCAGCCGCCCCCCGCTGGGCTGCCAGGGGACGGCGATGGGTGGCTGAAGAGTTTCCAGCGGAGTCGGAGGATGTGCTTCACATCGAAGTCTTTTCGCCCAGAACCTGACATGCTTGACGCAAGGAAGGAAAAGGCACCTCAGTTGGCGCAGGAGTAGACGGACCAGCTGGTAGGGGAGGCCAGCGGAGTCCGGGGTTGGAGGAGGAGGCGGGCTGCGCGCCCTGCAGCCCGGGAGCAGACGGGGCTAGGCAGGCTGCGCGCCCTGCCAGGCGACGACCGGAGCGCGGACGGCAGAGCCGTGCGGCTCAGCCGCGGCCAGGTCCTCAGGACCTGCGTTGGGGAGCCCACAGGCCCGGAGCAGAGCGGGATACTGAGGGTTGAGAATCCTCGATCCCCGCGCGGGGGCCCCGTGGTTCTGGCGGGAAGGACGACCCTGGTGCTAGAGATGCGCGAGGGAGAGAGGTCTGCGCTCTCCGAAGCTCGGGAGGCGGCGGAAGCTGGATACACCTCCCTGGGATGCACCCGTGGCACAGCCTCAGTCGGGAAGGTGTCGGCTCTCCTGTCCTTGCAGCTCGGAGTTCAGCGCCTGGAGAGCGCAGAGAGAGAGAGAAAGAGCCCCAAGTCGCCAAGAAGCGCACCCCCCAGCCTTCTCCGTGCACCTGCGCCACTGTCCCCGGTCTCTCCAAGGATACCCTGAGAGCTTGCCGGGTATCTCTGAGAAAGTCAAATGCTTTCTGCAAAGCGAGAAGGGGTGGCTTTATATAGTAGTTTGTAAAAGAGAAAAATAAATATTCCAGTAAATAGAGGGAGGCAAAAGGAAAAGCCCGCCCGTGAAGCTGTCAAGGTCCTCACGGTACAATTTTCTCTCCGCCTCAGCGCCTCCTCCTCCCCCGTAAGTGACGCAGATGTGCACTGGGGCCTGTATGGAGAGATGGAGGGAGGGAGCGAAGGCTTCAATCTTCTTTATGCAAGTGAGTCTGCTGCTCTTATTGTCCCCTTGCGTGGGTCCTGTCACCTTTTGTCATCCTCCTTCCTCACTACATTACTGTGTAGCAATAAAAGTAAAGCAAACAGGCATTATGCTTTAGCATCAGAAAACACCAAACGTGAATCATGGCAGCATAAACTTAATAGGCTGCCATCGGTTTGCAGGTTGCAGGTTAATGACTTGAATTATTTAATAAACCGCATCCTTTAACCTTTAGCCTTAGTTTCTCTGTAGTGAGACACAGAAGAAACAGAGATGGTGGCGTCAAAGTGTGGTGATGCCACCGTTCTGACACTTACATTGTAATTCTGTCATTAATGCACTCAGGCACTGCTTCGCTCTGGGGGCTAGAGGCACACGGTGGAAATTTGAAGATGTGTATCTGAGCGCAGGAGATGAGTTTTGCAAAATCACTGCATTCGGTGTGTAGCTTCAGAATGAAAGCTGTTCTCCGTGTAAACCAAGAACTGGAATCGAATGTTAAAAGAGAATTTCAAGGCATAACCTTCTAGTACATAAATAATGATTTAAAAAATACATGGAAGAGTTTAGGCAATAAGCAGAAATATCCAAAGGCTACTATCCTGCAAAAATCTCCTGAAGAAGGGAAGATGTTTTTCCCTTATATCTATATTTCGAAAGATGAAGACTATGATCCCTTCTGAGCTATGACTACTTGGAAATTTTTCATCTTTTTTTTTTTAATGAGCCATTAAAATAGAACCCAGTCACCTTTGCTGGCGGCAAAAGGGGGTCAGAGAAGCAGTGGGTTCCCTAACTCAACCAGGAATATGGTGTTGGTCATTCATGAAATTCACAGCTCAGCAACCCCCAGCAGGGCACAGGAATCAAGCATTAAAGTGCACTTATATTACTGTTCTGTTACCCCATTGTTGAGCAGTTAACTTAAACAGAAACCAAAGCTAAATTTGAAGTCCTTCTTAGACAAAGCTGGAGATTTTAATAAAACAAGAAATTAAGCACACAAAACTCCTACTGTTAGGGGAAGAAAAATCACTATTGTGCATTTTAAATATTGATTTATGCCACAACAGCTGGACTGAAATCCCCTGTGCCTTGATTTTTCTTTCAGTGTTCAGTGTATTTTTTTTTTAAAGCAAAAAGCCCTTTACAGCAAACAATGGTGACAGATCATTTTTATCCAAGAACCGAATCAAGTATGTATTTCCCTGAGGGAAGAAAACAGTGTATGAAATTACACATCACCAACAAAACAGAAAACTTTCCACCAGAGGTAACGTTGAAATTTGAAGTGCATATAATTAAATGATTTCAATAGAAATTGGTGTTTCTTGGGTTTTCTAACTTGACGTAATATTTAATTTCATTAAACAATATAAAATAATATAAATAAAACAAGTCCATTACATCTATATTTTCTGCATTAATTAGTATCTATAACTATTCAAAACTGCAATATAAAAATTATTTTTGTTATTATGAAATTCCATTCTGCATTTCCCTTTTATTCTGCAATACTAATATTACTATTATACAGATTAAAAGTTATCTGTTTAAACATCAGTAATTTATATAAGTCAAAACAGAGGAAATATTGATTTTTAGAATAAAGGAACATGAATTAAAAATGCTAAGGCATTTTTAACACATGATGACTAGTGTCTATTTGTTGCTCCTGTAGTAATATTTAGTATGCTTAAAACACTGTTGCACTCTATTATTTAAAATAGTTACTTTTCTATAGTTATCAATCTACATACAAAAATCACTCTTGCTGGGGAAGATATTTAAATGTAATTCATTTAAATTATCAAATAAAATATATAGGATTTAGAAAATAAAGTAGGCCTGAAATTATGTTAAAGTGAAATAAATTAAGAAGGTGATTGATTATATTTTTTAACTTCTTTGTTACCATACTGTTATTGGGAAAGAAGGAAGCAGGGAAGAAAGGAGAAAAATGAAGTAATAAAGGAAGGAGGAAAGGCAAGAAAAGGCAGCAGAAAGAAAGAAAGAGAGAGAGACAGAAAGGAAGAAAGAAAGAAAGAAAGAAAGAAAGAAAGAAAGAAAGAAAGAAAG